>NW_005842607.1:717932-754601 GCF_000455745.1 Alligator sinensis
CGGCAGTGCTACGCTGGCTAGCACTACGGACGAAAGGGACTTGGGGGTCATGACTGACCACAAGACGAACATGAGCCACCAATGTGATGCTGCAGCTAGTAAAGTGAGCAAAACACTGGTTTGCATCCATAGATACTTCTCAAGCAAATCCCAGGATGTCATTCTCCCATTGTACTCGGCCTTGGTGAAGCTGCAGCTGGAGTACTGTGTCCAGTTTTGGGCTCCACAATTCAAAAAGGATGCGGAGAAGATTGAGAGAGTCCATAGGAGAGCCATGTGCATGATCAGAGGTCAGGAAAACAGACCTTATGATGAGAGGCTGAGAGCTATGGGACTCTTCAGCCTGGAAAAGCGCAGGCTCAGGGGCAATCTGGTGGCTGCCTATATGTTTATAAGGGGTGCTCACCAGGATCTGGGGGAACGTCTTTTCACCAGAGCACCCCAGGGGATGGCAAGGTTGAACGGTCACAAACTCCTCCATGACCATTTCAGGCTGGACATAAGGAAGAACTTCGTTACTGTCCGAGCCCCCAAGGTTTGGAATAGACTGCCGCTGCAGGTGGTTCAAGCACCTACTTTCAATGCCTTCAAGAGACATTTGGATGTTTATCTTGCTGGGATCCTATGACTCCTGCTGACTTCCTGCCCCTGGGGCAGGGGGCTGGACTTGAAGATCTTCCAAGGTCCCTTCTAGCCCTAATGTCTATGAAATCTATTGTGCATGCATTAAAATTTTCCAAATGAGCACCAACTAATTTATTGTGGTAAATATTGCAACATCAAAGATATATAAGTTGTGCGCATTGCTGCTTCATATCCTGATTTTAACTTAGAAACCAAATTTATTTCTAAAGAAAAGATGTTTGTATCTTTCTATTTCTTAAATCCATTCTCCTTTTATTGCCTCAAGAAAAATAACCTTGCAGGATCCTCATTACAGTCAGCAATAGGAAACACTTATCGATAATATATTCCAGCAGGTGCATCAATCAACTAGCCTATGAACAACTTTACAGAAGTTTTTCTTTTTTAATTTAGAATTACTTCCCATATACTTCTTTTTCCTTTTCCCTTTCCCTCTCAGTTTAACCTCCCTTCTTTACCTTTATCTCCCTTCTTTTCTACAAAAGAGATTCAGTCAATGACTTTCATACTATGATTAGTAGGGGTGTGAGAAGCAGGCCCTATTTGATTTGGATTCAGTCCAAATCAGGGACAGTGACTTGATTCATTGATTCAGATCACAGTCCCCGATCCGATTTGGCCAAATCCAAATCTGAAGATTCGATGCTGATTTGGAGAATCAGTGATTAGGACACAGACACAGCTTTAAATGTTTTTTCTACATACCTTGAGGTACCAGCACAGCACGTGAATGCTGCAATGCTGGGTGGATGGAACACCCCACATGAGTGCAGTGGGGCCCTCCACATGTTCGGTGGTGAACCCGGAAGTGGACTTCCAGGTCCAGACCCAGGAGGCACCAGTTGCGAGCCAGAGGGGGCATGGGGAGGGGGCCCAGTGCACTCTCCGGAAGTGGACTGGAAGTGCTTTTGGTCCACTTCCAGGTCTGCTGCCAAGCACACTGGGGAGCCCCTCACACTTCTGTGGGACACTCCATGTGTCCCAGCATGGCAGCATTCATGAGCCGCCTGGTACCTGGTATGTAGAAAAAACATTTAAAGCTGTATCTATGTCTGAATTGCTGAATCTTTCTGAATCTCTCCAAGTCGATTTGGAGGGTTCTGATTTAATTCAGAGAGATTAAAGGGTCCTCTGATTTGATCTGGATTCAGAGATTTGGCCACCAAATCAGGCCAAATCTCCACTGAATCGAATCACAGACTGAAGCTTCATACAGCCCCAATAATTAGCTCCCAGACACATAGTAGAGAAGAAGTAGCTTGTAGTGTGGTTTTACCTAAAAAAGCACATATTAAAATACCAGTTTTTTAGTCAACAGCACTGTTGTGGTGTATAGCCAGGGTGAGAGTTGTTTAACTTGATTGCCTTTTACAATCAGGTCACAAAAGCATTGGATGCAGGTGTCGCCATGGATGTAGTCTTTCTGGACTTCAGCAAGGCCTTTGACAGTGTCGACCACCCCACTCATTAAAAAGCTAGGTGACTGTGGCATCAATGCCTACACGGTCAGATGGATTGCTAATTGGCTGAAGGGTCGTACTCAGAGGGTGGTGGTGGACGGGTCATATTCAACTTGGGGGGAAGTGGGCAGCGGAGTCCCCCAGGGCTCGGTCCTTGGGCCCGCACTGTTCAATTTCTTTATCAGGGATTTGGACGACGGTGTGAAAAGCAACCTGTTCAAATTTGCTGATGATACCAAAATATGGGATGAGGTGGGCACGCAAGTAGGGAGGGAAAGACTGCAGAAAGACCTGGATAGGTTGCAAGGGTGGGCTAACAAAAACAGGATGCGTTTCAATACGGACAAGTGCAGGGTGCTGCACTTGGGCAGTAGTAACCGGCAGCACACTTATAAGATGGGAAACTCCCTTCTTGAGAGCACGGAGGCAGAAAGGGATCTTGGAGTCATCATTGACTCCAAGATGAACATGGGCCAACATTGTTCACTGTGACAAGGTCACAGTCGGCAGGTCTAACTGGACCCTATAGTGCATCCACAGGTGCCTCTCAAGTAGGGCCAAGGAGGTGATCCTCCCCCTCTATGCAACACTGGTCAAGCCACAGCTGGAGTACTGTGTCCAGTTCTGGGCACGCCACTTCAAGAGGGATGTGGACAACATTGAGAGGGTCCAGAGGAGGGCCACCCTCATGATCCGGGGACAGCAGGGCAGACCCTACAATGAGAGGCTACGGGACCTGAACCTTTTCAGCCTTCACAAGAGAAGGCTGAGGGGGGACCTGGTGACCATCTATAAACTCACTAGGGGGGACCAGATGGGTTTGAGGGAGACCTTGTTTCCCCTAGCACCACCCAGGATAACAAGGAATAACGGCCACAAGTTGTTGGAGAGTAGGTTTAGATTAGACATCCGTAGGAACTACTTCACACTTAGGGCAGCTAGGATCTCTTCCTTCTTCCCCTCCCCAACCTCTATGTCGGAGCTATTTGCTGTTCCTGCTTCCCTTTCCATTTCATTTCCTATTTCTGCCTGCACCACTTCAATTACAGAAACTCTGCTCCCCACCTTCTCTGTTTTTCCCTCCTGCAGGGTCTCTTCCATCATTTCTATCTTGGTCTCACCCCACTCTTCTCCCTTGCTGTCACCTTCTGATTCTGGCTGTTCCTCAGGGGGTTTGACCTTACTTGCAAAGGCTGTTGAACACCTGTGGTACAGGTCTCCCTCCCCACCATTGGTAATACATTTTAGGGGCTTCTCCTGGCATTCTGCTGCTCTGTGCTCCTTCCCTTCACACCTGAAGCACACTATATGAGGGCAGTGTACAGATAGGTTCCCCTCCTGGCCACATCGGCTGCACTGTTTAGGTTGCCTGTAGTATATTATAAAACCACAGGCAACCAATGTGCCCCCAGCTGGATTACAGGTAGGAAGTAGGGCTGTGCAAAGCTTTGGTCACTGATTCTGTTCAGCAGAAATCACTCCAAATCCCAATCGAATCAGGAGACCCTTTAATTTCTCCTAATTGAATTGGAACCCTCTGAATCGATTTGGAGAGATTCAGAAAGATTTGGTGATTCAGACGTCAACACAGCTTTACATGTTTTTTCTACACACCAAGAGGTACAAGGCAGCTCATGAATGCTGTGATGCTGGGGTAGATGGAGTGTCCCACAGGAGTGTCGGGGGCTCCCCAGCATGCTCGGCAGCAGACCTGGAAGTAGACCAGAAGCACTTCTGGTCCACTTCCAGGACTGCTGGGGAGTGCGCCAGCCCCCGCCCCCCCCACACCTCCTGGTTTGGCAACTGCAGCCTCCTGGGTGTGTGTGGGGGGGTCACTTGGTCCCCTCCCCCCATGGCCAATCGCCAAGCCGGGAAGGTGCAGGGGGGCCCCCCAGTGCACTCCCCGGTGGACCTGGAAGTGGACTGGAATTACTTCCAGACCACTTCCGGGTTCACAGCCAAGCATGTGGGGGGGCCTCTGCACGCCTGTGGGACACTCCATCCACCCCAGCATTGCAGCATTTATGAGCCATGCCTGGTACCTCAAGGTATGTAGAAAAACATTTAAAACTGTGTCTAAGGCTGAATTGCTGATTCTATGAATCAGCATCGAATCTTCAGATTCGGATTCATCCGAATCGAATCAGGGACAGTAATTCGAATCAACGAATCAAATCACTGTCCTTGAGTGGGGCCGAATCCAAATCTAAATTGAATAGGGGACATTTTGCACACCCCTAATGTGAAGTGCTTCACCCCACCTGAACTTCACTCATTTGCTTGTAACACTACTCATACCCTCCATGACCCTGTCCTAATACCATATTTATCCCTCTCTTTCTCTCCATACTCACTACTCTTTGAACATGCAATTCCAACCACCTTTCTATGTCTTCTTCCCTAATGAATCCATATGTGTTCATACTATGATCACTCCTTCCCTTGGCTTTTCTCCTGCCATAAGCCTTATCCTTTTTAAGTCCTCCCTCTCACATTCGTCTGCATATTTCTTCCAAAACTTTTCACACTCATTTGCATTCCAGTAAGTAATTTTCCAAGACTTTCCATTTGGAAAACAATTAAGCTGGTTAGGTGCCCCATATATACCTCCAGTATCTCAAACAGTACCTTTTTCAAAAAGTCATATCTGTTTAACACTGATCCTGTCTCCATTCCACCACTGACTAATACTGCCTTTATTTGCAGACTCCAGTCTTCTCTGCCATTTCTCATCATGTTTTCTGTATCATCCTGCTGTGTCTTTTCTGGTGGGCCAGCATTCCATTGTGTTCCCACTGTCCTCTATATCTTGCCCAAATACCTACTCCTGCTTCTCCCACTCCACGCCTTAGACTCCAATGCTCAGTTGATTCTTTTTTCTACCCTGAAGGCACTGATCAGGCTTTCAGTGCTGATGGGAACGTATCACAAGAATAGGTTTGTGAATAAAACATGTTATTGCCCATTAAGTGCAATTCCCCTCACCACTGACTCTTTTCCAAGTCATGGTGAGCCACAACATTGCATACAGTTCACCCAGAATCCATCTGTTGCACCCTCTCTCAGCCTGGGACATATGATTAGTGCAGCCCTGCACTCCTTGAGGTAAAGCTGGACCAGGTTGCCCTGCACCTCAACTGCACATACATTTTTGGAGCATCCCAGGACTTGGGATAAGAACACCTGGTTCCAGTTATGAATGGGGGCTAATTTGTACATGGATCCTTTGTGGGGGTACCTGGAGTATACACACATACTGAGCAGTGCTGAGCTGTGGGGGCACCATGGAGGATGGGGCCACATGAATTGTATGCACCAGGCTGAGAGAAGGCATAACAGAGGGATTCTGGGTGAACTGTATGCAATGGCATGACTCACCCTGGCTTGAAATGCTGTTAATGCTAATGAAGCCCAGATCAGTGAACTATGTGGTTAAACACGAGCCTTTTGGCTTTAGACTAATACCATACATAGTTTATACTAGATATAAGTGGGTACTTCTACACATGTGCTTTAAAACACAGTAGCCTATTTTACTGCACATTAAAGTGTCGCATAAAAAAATGTGTAAATATGCTAATACACAGTGAAATAGGCTACTGCCCATTGTCACTTAAAAAGTGTGCATTGGCGGTACTGCGCATTAGGGCAGCCTAATGCATGTTTCTTTAGTACCTCACATTGGAGGTACTAAATTTAATGCACATTAGGAGAAGCACATTAATACACGGGAAAAGTGCATTAATATACATGTAGGAATCCCCAGTTGGTGCCAAAGTGCTGCACAACAGGGTGTTTATGAAGCACCTGTGCTAAAACTTTCAAAAAAAGGTAGCTTGCATCAATTCTGGATGAACTAAGTGTATGGGTAGTATATGCAAATTACTACAGCCATGTTTAATTTCAAGGTTACTCTTTTCAAATTTGTTCCTTGCTTTCACATGCCCAGGGAGAGCAGGGTCTGACAGTAAGGAGAGGGGGAAGGGGCTGCCAGGGGAAACAGTTGTGAAGCAGAGAGCAAAGCACCATCTGATTCCCCAGGTTTATTTTCCCTGTAGTATCAGTGGGAGAGGGACAAATTCAAGGAAAACCTCCAATAATTCAATTCCATACATGGAAAATTATAACAAATTTATAAATTTTGTATATATAGCATCTAATTATTGGTGAGTTGTCTTATAATCAGGATCATTTTCTATTTAAGTAAAAATGGTAAATGTTTTACTGAGTGAAAATGTCATTCCCTACAGCCAAGGAAGCTAAGAGCAGGAGCTAGATTTTAGCAGCCAATTGTGTGTGTGTTTGTGTGTGTGGGTGGGGGATCGGGGGAGCCCTACAAAAATAAAGAAATGTTTACAAAACTTGTCTCTAATTATATCCAATCTTTCTGTGGACACAGACATATGCAGGAACAAATCTGATTTGTTTTACTTTCATATAAATACTTCACTACATCACAAATAAATATCAATAAATCCATGATGAGTCTTTTAGTTTTACATACTACATTTGTCAGATCCTCTTGTCCAGGTACTTCCCAAGGGTGCAAATATTTGAGGTACTTTATATCTGTTGTAGAATATGTATATGTTCATAGAATCTTAGGAACTACTCAATAATTTTTAGGACTAGGTCCTTAGGTTTGACATTCTCATACAGAGTTAGTGATGGATTATAGAGATTTTATTTATTCTCCACATGAAGCTTGGCTAACTGAATTACATATCTAGTGGGCTCTAACTCACATTGTAAAACCTCTGGAATTATGCAGCTTTTTAAAGGGACATTACATCACAACAAGTCAACTGATTTAAAACTTACTGTTAAAAGATGTAATCATTCTAACTCTTAAAAATAACAATCTTTTAAAAAGGGTTAGGATCATAACATGGACTCCAATACAAGAGACTCCTTCCAGTCTCCTACTGCAAGGTAATTGACCTTGATTTTCATTATATTTTTGGCTTGGGACACATAACTCATTTTGTGGTCAATTATCTTGCTCTCATGTCCATAAGAGTGGTTTGTGTACAGAGAGAGTGTGGGTATTACCAGATTCATTAAGGTCTCACTGATCATGGGAGCACAGACCTATGCTTCGGTAGTTATCAACCCACCCAATATAATTGCTGTCAAAACCATGGGAGAGAGAGGGTGGGAACATTTATCTCCTTCCCTGGAAAATGATCAAATGTAAGTGGATGGTGCTAGGATTAGAATCACTTTACATTCCTGTACATCAAGGGTAGAATTCTGCAATCTGGCCATTTTAGGGACTTTACCTAATCCATTGAATTTACCTGTCCCCAAATCTCATTCTCTTACTGCTTTCCAAATTTGCCACATAGTGAACAATTACTTTAATTTGCAAATGATGAGTTGACAATTTAGAAAAGTAGGATTTCAGAGGTGGCAAGAATTTAGGAATTCATGGAAAATGATAAGCTAAGTGATAAGCTAAGTGTCATAATAGCTAAGTGATAAAAAGCATACAAATGGATACTTGAATGTCACAGGTTTATATTTGTGTTAGTCTCATCCACAGCCATTATTAATTAATGTACAAGACAACCTCATATTCATTTCTCTCATTTTCTAGGAGCACTTATGTGTTTTTTAAACAACTGGAAGTAGGATGGGTGTATTCTTTGCTAATAGAAACTCAACTGATTTGATTTTTTTTAAATAGAAGAGAGAGAAATGTGTTTTGTTTGCTTGTCATTTAGCTTCCCTTAGAACATGTAGCAAGTGAGTAACTGGGCTGATTGTGAGAGGAAGAGAATTTGTCCTACTTCCCATCTTTCTGCCTTTGTGTCCATTTTGTTTAGCACTGTTCTATTTTGCTATTACATTGGCTAAGTTTGGCAGAGCATGAAGATGTCTTTCTTTGGTGGTTATCTGAAAGATTAGTTGGGTAAGAAGTGAATTGGGAGGTTTGTCAATATCATAGAATAATAGAAAATGAGGGTTGGAAGGGACCGCAGGATATCTCGTTCAACCCCATGCTCAAAGCAGGACCAGCCCCAACTATGTCATCCCAGGCAAGGCTTTGTCTACCAACGTCTTAAAAACCTCCAGGAATGGAGATTCCACAACCTCTCTGGGTAGCCTGCTCCAGTGCTTTACTACCTTCCTAGTGAGAAAGTTTTTCTTAATATCTAACCTAAACTTTCTTTGCAACTTGAGACCATTGCTTCTCATTCTGTCATCTGCCACCACTGAGAACTATCACATTTCTTTGTGCATAAAGGTGAACCTCAGGAAATTGAGATGGTGATTGGTTTTAGAAACCTTTGACAAAATTCCCTTGGCTGTCACCAAGAAAAACTAACATGGTCTAGGTGAAGTCTGTCATGAAGAAGAGTGACACATTTATGGATCTTTTTATGCAGGGTCACCAATACCAAAATATATGTTGTGATCTTGTCGATTGATGCAATAGGTGCAATTTTGGCATAGATGACTCAAGGAAGTCCTGAGCAATCCATTACTTCATGATGAAGAGTAACTGGTTTTATTCATTCTTTATGAACTCGCCAGCTACAGAGATGAGTTACTCAAACATATGGCTGGTCTGCTTGGCTCTGTGACAGAATCAGATTTACGATACTTAGGGTTTACAGGGATGTTAGTACAGTAATTTCACAGTTGAGGTCTCTGCTGGCACTAGTGCCAATTGCAACTCAAGGGTCAATCTCTATGAAAATGTAAATGCATTTTTCAATAGGAGTCCATCTTGATTAATACTTGGCTTCCTGAAAGCAATGGATCCTCTGGGTTTTTGGCAAACCATCAATGGAGCTTGCACAGAGTCTTATCTTTGTTTATTAGTCTGGGATAGGTTTTTTCAGGTATTTGGTCAGTCCTGCTGGGTGCTCAGACAATCACCTCCTTTAGTATTTTATCACAGAGCCAGGTCGTTAGATCATAGCTGAGATTTTCTATTACAAACACCATGAAGCATATCTATACTTTTTGCAAAAAGTGTGTCAATCATTTCATGATTAGTTTGTAGATGCTGTTAGAGAGGACTCTTGAACCTTCACCATGCCCTGGTCATTTGTACAGAGAAGTCACTATGATATAAACAGAACATTTGTCTGGATGTACAGAAGTACCATGAATTGGACTAAAATACTTTCTTGTCTTTGGCCAAGGAAACTGTAAGGAGCTGTCCACCTAATCTTTTTCTGGTAATGAAGACTGAAATTCTGAACTGCCTTATCTCACCAATAGTCCCTTTAGTTGATTCCTCTGATGAGTTTGTGACATTCTATTCAAATAAAGTATCAGTCCTGAGATAATTTCCCTAGGTTCAGGTAGAAGCTGACTAAAACATGTTTCAAAGGCTGCATTAGATTTAATGCCTGGTAAGGTTTCTAAGTATCCTCTGAGACCCTTAAAACTTCATTGGTTTGTCCTCTGTACATCCTAGTTTCTTTCAACAAGCAAGATACTTGCATACCTCAATTAGCAATGATGAAGAAATTGCAACCCTTCACACACCCTCTAAAATTAACACCTTTCACAAGTGTCAGTCATTACTTCATTTGCTCCTCTTTTCAGGGAAGGTGACAGAGAAGCAGTTGAATTGTCATTTCCCAGTATACTTAGGAATCAGGCTGGGTAGATTCCTGTCTTTGACATAAAGGCTGCATAAAGAGGTTAAAGTCTCTTAATAATTTTAGACTTGGGTTGCTCATTTTAGTAGAGCTCTTCACCATGGGTTATTGTCTCAGCAATTGAGGAACAATCCTACTTTCCATTCAATCTAGCCATACTCAGAATACAGGAGTAAATCAATGGTTATAGTCAGCTTACTTTAAGTTTTCTGTCCTTCAAGGTTCCTTCCTTTATCACACATGGTTGAAGTTTACATGAGATGCAAATGAAATGCTTTAAATGCCTGACAACCCCATGCCCTTGCAGCCATAAAAGCTTGAACACTGTTCCTTCTTGGTTGGGCTGTGCTGTTACCTGCTACCTACTCAGTAGCACATCTTTTGGGTTCAGCTAAGCTTCTGTGATTGTAGTATTGTGCTTGCCCTGCATTCTACAGTGGTTGCCTTTCCATTTTTAAAGTCCTCTTTGGCTTTAGCCTTGGCTATATTTGATACCTGTTTCACAGGTCTTAACCTGATAGATAACTTTGCTCACAGATCAGAACTTGTGCTAATGACCCCTGCATTACATCTGAAGTCAGCAAGTAATCACTTTTTTGCTTTGTGCTACAGAGTTTGTTTTCTCCACATATCTATCCTTCTTTGTCTCTCCTGACTTCTCAAGCCAGCTTGAAGGGGTCCTACTCTCAAGTTCAAAGGAGACACCAGGATTTTCTTCCAGTCTCCCTTTTCACCTAAACTAGACCCTCTTCATTTGCAGATATATGTTTGTGATTTAAGAGGAAATTATTTTACTGTGCTTGTATTATATTCCAGTGTACTATATGCTGTATTGCAAGCTTATGTTATACTCTGGTTATACCTTATTGTAAAATGTTCCAAATATGTTGCTGGGAATGGGAATGGAGCATCAGCTAGAAGCAATAATACTTTTAGCTACATTCACTCTTGGTTTAGAACAGCAGTGCCAAGCTATGACCCAACAGGCTCCTAAAGAGGCCAGGAATTTGGGGCAGAGCCCACCACTGAATTCCCAGCTACTAACCCCTATGTCAACAGTTGTGGGATGAGCGATGGCTACATTAACTCCCATGCCAATGCCACTTTCTGCACTGCTGCTGCTGGGTGTGGATCTGGCCCATGAAACTCCTCACAATCTGGATCTGGTCCAGGGGAACCCCATGGTCGAGATCCAACTTAGGGTTCTGGGTAAATTTGACGGCCATGGTTTAGAAAAATGTGATTCTGATTAGGGCTGTGTGAAACACCATCATTTCGTTTTGATGTCCGTTTCATCATTTTGAAGGGACAGTGTTTTGCTTCATTGTTTAATTTCATTTCCAAGTGCTGTGCCATTTTGTTTTATCGAAACTGTTTCGTTGTTTCGACACATTTTGACGTTTCACTCATAGGCTATAATGGGGGATCATGAAAATGCCTAAAACTTCATCATTTCTTGCCTGATTTGGATGAAAATTGTATGGTAGCCTCTTCTGGGGGCATGATACCTGCCAAGATTCAAGGAGATAGGTGCAGGGGTTTCTGGGAAACTGCACCTCAAACTGTACAAAACACAACTCCTGACGCTGGCAGCAGCAGCCTCCTCTCATCCAATGCACAGATCCGGGAGCCTGCACTCTTGGGAGGGCTGCCGGGCTGTGCCAGACTCCTCCCAGGGGTGTGAGCCCCTGGATCTGCACACAGGATGAGAGGAGGCTGCTGCTGCCATCTGGGACTGGCTCTGAAGCCAAGTAAGCCTGGCTTTGAAACTCGAAACATTTCAAAACTTTCAAAACATTTCAAATGCCCTCATTTCATTTTGAAGCTGTTTTGAAGCCCTTTGTTTCATTTTGATTTCACTGTTCTGAGTTCAAAATACGTTAAAACAGCTTCAAAACGAGATGCCTGGTGAAATTTTGCACAGCCCTAATTTTGATATATAAATTAATTCCATCATCCATTGCTTCAACGTTTACAGGCTTTTGGTAGTTCTGCTTATGAAACAGCAGAGGTCATTTAAAGTTCTTCTAGGTCAAAGCAGGTACATTACTGCCTACACAGCAATTTATATGACTGTATTAGACAGTGAACTCTTCACATTATGTGCTGCTTTGCCAGTTCAGTTCACAGCTATAAGATAGCAAAGTCAGCCAGTCAAACTGTTTGAGATGCCATGATCCTACTGAACTGCAGTTTGCAGTCTGCTAGGAGATTCATTCCCTTATTCCCTCAGTACCTGGATTTTGCCCTGCTGCTTCAGGAAGAGGGATTCAACAGTGCCCACAGTACTTTGAATATTCAATTAGCTCCAGTGGCTTTATCTTATTTTGTGGGAATGTCAAGTTTAAACATTTATTTAGTTTCATTTGTAAATTATAGTTAGGGAGAGAGAGTTAGTACAGGTAGACTTGTCTGCCTGTCTATATATGTCTTACTGATATTTGGTAAGTATTCTATAATTTCTTCAAAAACTTATTTTCTTATAGGAATTTTAATGCTTGAAAATATCTTTCTTCCATATTCTTAATACAGTTTTTCAGGAAATCAGTGATATGAGGACGTATTTGAAATAGCTTCATAAAGCCTGCACTGAAAGTTCACTTTATTCTCAATGAAGCTCACAAATTTTGACAACAAACATGATTAGATCTTGAACATTTCAAAGTACTGAGGGATGCATACTTTGCCATTTGAATTTTAAGTATACATCTTGGGCTGACCAGAATCCTGTGTTAGCTGCCTTGTTCTGCAGTCTGTCTTTGAATCCTCTTAGGAAAGTCAGGGATACCCCCAAACAATAGAATTAAAAATCTGTCTTTAGGACTGGCAAACCATTCAAAGTTCTGTCTAGCTGCTTAGCATAGACTGTGCTAGGCCTCAATAAGAGAATAGGCCCTAAAGAAGCAATAATTTTCAGATTGTTGTGTACAATGCAGTGATAAAGCTCCCTGTCACATTTTTCTTCCCAGTTACTGAAGTTCCCATTCAGATGAATTGTCACAGCTTCTTCAATCCAAACAAGCACCCTTCCGGCCTTGTTTGCATTAAAATGTGATAAAACTAAAGGTGACTTTAGCACAGCTGTGCAGAAAACTGGATTAGGTCAAAGTGACAGAGTTTGTTAGGGCTTGCCACAAAGGTAGCTCAAGATTTGTCTAGAGTGCTAATGTGGGAGAAGCAGAGGTTTCTTAAACCCAGACATTTGTAATAAGGCTACAAACAAAAAATAGTATTTCTTTCATCCATAGTTCCCAATGGCAGTAGGCCAGCGTGTTGACCTGTTGTCACTGAAAAATTTGGAATGGCACAGCAAAACAAAGTGCCTTGTATTTTTTGTCATTCTTGCCAGTCATCATGAAGTAATCGGGAGCTGCTGTCACTTTGCAAAGCACCGAAAAGGCCAAGGTCCGGCATCCTGACAGTAAGTTTTAGTTAAGCTGCTCAAAGACAGAGGCTGACTCCTGAACTCTGTGATGAGGCCCTAAAGTGTAAAATGTTATATAAAACTTTGCTGGAAGGAGAAGTAAGGAAGTAGCATTTTCCTTATTCACAATGAATTGTTGATACTTTGTCTTTCAGCAAAGGAGATATTTACACCTCAAAATCTTCTGGTCTCTGATTTCTGTGGATCTGACACAAATTAAAAACAATAAAACCCTAGACCCCACAAACCAAGAAGCCACAGAAATAGCACCCTTTGCATGCCACCTGCTGGCAATTTTTTGCATATGGCTAAGAAGGGGGCAGTGTATAATTATTTATCTCTAGTAAAATACAGTTACTATTCCAAAAGCATAGGTGAATAAACCCAGTTTTCAGTTACTAATGCAGAGCTAGGAAGAGGCACCACACAAAACCACTGCTCTGAATTGACTTTCACTTGCTTAAGAACTTTAATCACCACACAGAAGGAAATACTATCAAAGGGATTTCCATTTCTCATCCTATTTGTTCTACTTTGTAAGTTTCTTTTTCATGAAAAAACCTTCATTGGCTAGCTACAGTAGTGCAGAAAGCTCAAAAAAATAAAACTATGTAGCTAGCTAACTATTAACCAAGTAGGGATATTACAAAATTGATCTTTCATATAGATTTTCACGATAACTGACCATTTTAGTATCTTCATCATTTATTCTATGTTGTGCTTCTATGAGCTTTCAACGGAGAGTTGCCATTTCACTGACACTTCTAGGCAGGCAGCTCAATCTGATAACATGGGCATGTGCAGACGAAATGAGGCGCATGTGCGCATGACACTTTAAAGTGCATTAAATATTTTTGCATTGCTTTAATGGTGTTGGTGTTTGCACACGTCGGCGGTGTATTGCACATTAATTCCAGCCACTTAAGGCACGTTATGCTGCTGAATGTACTAAAATGACTTTGAGGTGCAGCAAACTAAAACACCTCCAAGGAGTTTTAGTTTGCTGCCCTACAGCTGTGGAGCAAAGCACCGGGCTCCGTGCCGCTCAAGGACTGTGCAGGCAACCTGGGCAGGCAGCCTAACAGCAGCCCGGGAAGGCAGGCTCTACCAAGGGAAAAAAAAATGCAGCGAGCCTGATCTTTTTTTTATCCTGTGGAGCCTGCCTGCCTGCATGAGCTGCATGGGGACCCAGCCCTTCCCTCCGCAGCTGTGGTTCTCCCTGGGACTTCCCAAGCCTGGTGCTTGCGGGCAGGTGCTGCCTGAAGTTGGGGGGGGCCGGGGTCTGCCGCTGCTCTGGTGGGAAGCACCAGCTTTCCCCCTCCCCCTCCAGCCTTGGGACCACTCCACCTGCTGGCAGCTCACCCTCCCCTCCCCACCACTGGAGAGGCAGGTAAGACATGTGTGTACATGACATGGGGGTTTATTTCACCCTAAATTGAAGTAATGTTTTTAAAAACCCACCGCTTCAATTTAGGCCCCCTGTTTCATCTACACACACCCACAGAATAACACTGAAATTGTATGGGGACAATGACAGATGATGGATCATAGCATTCATACAATTATTGGGCTAGAGGACAAAAGAAGGAGCATGGTAAAGGTCTCAGGTGAATTCTAAAATGCTAATATCACTTTTTAAAAAGTGAAAGTGTCATAGCAAATTCACTTACTCTTCCCTCCTCCCTGGAGAAGCAGATACACCTCCCAAGATGCCTAAAATGAAATGGGTGATACCATCACTGCTAAAAGGTTTTTTATATGGAAATAGGCAAATAAATTTAAAATTTAGTGGAGACAAGGCACAGGTAGTTTGTACACTGAGGTAGCTAGTCAAGATCAGCCATATAGCCACCTTTCCTTTCCCACCCCAACTTACCTCAAGCTTACCTCAGCTCAGGGGAAAAAAACACAACTTTTTTGCTTCAGAAAATAGGTGCAGCAACCGTCTGATGAAGGAGTCCCAGTACCAGACAACTAATGACGGTATTCTTGGAATGCCTCCAAGAATTCCACTTGGATGAGCCACTTTTCAGTTTTTGATCATGATCTGGGACTCCCCCTAACACTGGCAAGTAGCAAGCCAAGGGCCCCCATGTGCTCTGGAGGCTGGGGGTGCTAATCAGATGACTTGTGCTCCTAGCCTTGCTGCTTCCAGCTCCCAGGCTTGCTACATGACCCCAGGTTCCCCCTGCATCAGCAAGAGGGTATGACTGGGGTCTGATCCCCAATCCCACAATCGCATCTCGTGCCATGCACGCATAGCATGGCGGGAGGTGTGATTGCTGGGATTGCAGATCAGATCCCATTCCAAAGCCTATAATTAAACATCTGCCTTTGTCTCATGATGCAAAAACAAGGAACAGCCAATGAAAATGAGGGGTGCAAAATTCAAAACTAAAATTACTTTTCCTACATAGCCCATAATTAGACCATGGAACTCTGTCATGTGTTATTGCTGGGAATAATCACTTAACAGGATTCAAAGAGCGCCTGGGCATTTATAGATTACAAGAATATCAAAAGCTACAACAGGAACACCAAATATGTAAAGATTTTGAAGAAATATTTGCCCTTGCATCTCATGTCTGCAACCAGTCTCTAACCATTAAGGTCTAAGAGGCGTACCTGTAGGCAGATTATCCCATAGCTATCTACTGTAGGGCTTTCTTTGAAATTTCTCCTGCTTGCCACTATCAAATGGGCCTCTGGACAGTGCTTCTGATCAGAAGACTTGGAAAGATGCTAGAAGACAATATAATTTGTTGTCTCTTACGGTATTTGTTAAGAAAAAGTGTGGTTGTGCAAATGCAATATAATCAACAGTAACTGCTGAGGCCAATAAAGCCTTTTTAGGAATAAGGAAAGGTACAGATAGGATAAAAATGGAAATGTTATCATCAGTGAGAATTTGTAAGGTGTTCAAAACTACTGATAGCTTCCTTCCCATATACTGGTAAATGGACTCCTATATAGTTTCCAGGCCTGGTTGTAGGTGCAATTAGCTGTACATGTAGATTTGGCAGACACAATACAGGCTTTTTCAAAACTTAGTCTGCAGTATTTGCTCCTTACAACTCTAACTCTAAATATGTGGCTTGGGTTTGCATATTCTCTCTCGAAACATCCACTAAGCTCACACACATTGCCTTGCCCAGATATCATGTAACCTGCACCTGCATTTTGCTATCTGTGCACTAGTTTACAAAGTTAAAACTAAAACAAACCCAGTTCTCTCTCTATTTATGAGCTTTACCTAAGTCTCCACACATCTTGATCTTACTAGTTTGCATTGCATTCTAACTACAAGCAGTCCTTGACTTACAACTTTTCAAGTTACAAAAAATGGCATTTATGACATTTGTAAATTGACACCCTGTTTTGAGGTTTTGATGTGGGTTTTGCCTTTACCACACTTGATGCAGCTGCATCCAGCTAGTAAGTCTGTTGTGGTGAGGGGAGGGAAGGGGCATGGGGGCGGTAGATCAATGCTCCTGCAGCTAGGGAGGGATTGGGGCTAGGGCTGGGACCAGGAGTGGGGCAAGCTGCCCAGCCGGGATGGGTCAGCTCCCGCTGCTGCGTGCCACCGGTCCAGTAAGGCATGGGAGGGTGTGTGTGCTCCCGGATGTGCATGGGGTGGGCGGGGCTAGGGCTGTGCTCCAGGCAGAAGATGCTGGGAGCAGGGTCTCTGCCCACCCACCCCTTGCCCAGCCGGGGTGGGGGGTGCAGGACAGAGCTGCTGCACTGCATCAGGCAAGTGGTGTGCAGCGGTGGGAGACTCCCTGGCCTCCCTGTGCCTTCCAGACAAGCCACAGCTTCATCCCACCTGGCCTTGGCTTGGAGAGTGGTGGCAGCAGCAGAGCATGGCACGGGCATGTGCCCCCAGATCTGCGTGGGGCAGGCAGTGGAGTGGGAGCTATGTGGGGGCTGCAGCCACCCTAAAATTCCCCATAGTCCCTGCTGCCTGCCTGGATTACTGTCTGGTGCAGCCCCAGCCCTGGCCAGTCCGCGTAGATCCGGGGGCACATGCCCCCCACATGCCATGCCCTGCTGCTGATCATGCAGCCAGGGCAGGCAGGATGAAGCCACAGCTCATCTGGGAGGTGTGGGGAGGAGTGGGGTGGCTCCCACCACTGCACACCACTTGTCTGAGGCAGCGCAGTGGCTCTGTCCTGTGCCCCCCTCACCCCAGATGGGCAAGCAGCAGCAGGGCATAGCCCCCACTCCCAGCACCAGTGCACCCACCTGGAGCAAGAAACAGCTGCATTCCCCAGCCCCCATACCCTGGCTGGGTGAGCAGAGGCAGGGCATAGCCCCCACTCCCAACACCACTGCACCCACTCAGAGCACCACGCGGTGCAGCCCCGGCCCCACCTGCCCCGTGCAGATCTGAGGGCACATGTTCCTTGCCCATGCCCTTCCAGACCAGCGATGTGCAGTGGTGGGAGCCACCCCACCCCCTCCCCAAGTCCCGCACCCCTCCACCCAGGCTCGGCAGCCCCTGTCGTAGCTCTAGCCTCAGCCCCAATCCCTCCTTTGCTGCAGGGCATTGAACTGCCTACTCACATCCCTTCCCTCCCCTCTTTCCCCCCACCACAACAAACTTACCAGCTGGACACAGCTGTGTTGAGTGTGGTAAAGGACCCAATCCCCCATTTGTAACATTGCTCTTACTGGAAAATTGGTTCTGAGTTATGAAGTTTTGATGTTACTGTTAATATTTTGTGATTCTGTAACTAATAAAAAGATTCAGTCTTACTGGACTTTGTCTTCAGCATTTAAACATATTTGGGCAATATTTTGGGGATGCAAATGTTACATGGAAATGCTTAAAAATAACATAACAAATATTTTATATATGTTGCACAGATTTCATTTAAAGCTTTTCTTATTTTCTCACAAAGCTCTACATGTCAGACGCTGCAGGCATGTCTGCACATGTTGCTATGTCTCTGTAGCAACACGCTACGGAGAAATAACATCAGCGGGCACAAACCATGATGCCACAGCTACATCACCCTAGTGACATGGTCCCTCAGCATAGTGCGTCACTACAGCAATGTAGGAGCTAAAAATAACTGCGCCACTGGCATGTCGCAATAATGGCTGTTACTGCACCGTCATTTAGTACTTCCAGAAGGAAGTACTAAATGACGGTGCAGTAACAATGGTGCCGTAAGGGCATGTGTAGATGCACTCAGCATTAATGAAGTTATGCCTCAGTGAAGGCCACAGGACATCTGCACTGTTTACAATGGAACCATTATCTGAGAAATATGAAAAATATTTTAGAAATTAAGTCTTGGCTGGCAGCTAGCACTATGTAACATGTTAATGAATATCATTTATTATAAAACAGATAGAAAGAAACAACCATTTGGTTAAGTCCATTTCAGGAAATTAGCATGCTCCCGCAGCCTTGGCATTATGTACATCCAACATCCTTGTGCTTCAAAATGGCAGCGGGGGCATTTTAACTAAAGCTCGTTGAAGGACCTTTAGTTAAAGTGCCCCCACTGCCATTTTGAAGCATGGGATGTTGAATACATGAGACACTGCAGGTGCTTTAATTAGAGTGGCTCCTGAAAGCCACTCTAGTTAAGTCATCCCTCACCCCACCCCACCGAACCCCAGAGCACATGTAAAGGTGCCCATAGCTCTAGCTGTGATACACATCACATGTTATCATGCACATATCAAGTAGACTCTGCAAACCAACGTATAACATTGTACAGCAAGTTTGCACAGGAGACAATCTGTTTAACATGGTAACTTGATGAGCTGTAAATTAAGGTATTCCACGTGCCTTCTGTGTATTACTTAGGCCCTGTAGAGTTCTTTGTTGCTATGCTGCTGCTTCACATACCTGCAAAATCAGTATAAAAACACTCCAGTGCTGCCCAAGTACATAGCTTTTGAAATGCTGGTATTTCAAGTGGAGCTCTATTGCCATCCATAGATCCTGCCTGACTAATCTTGTTTCTTTCTATGACTGGGCCACTAAAAGCTTAGATGCAGGAATCGAGGTAGATGCCATCTACTTGGACTTTAAGAAGGCCTTTGACACGGTATCCCATCTTATTCTTATAAACAAATTGAATGCCTGTGCCATAGACAATTAAACAGTCATGTAGGTGGCAAATGGGCTTAAGGGTCGTACCCAGAGAGTGGTGGTAGATAGGTCAGTATTGACCTCAAAAGATGTGGGCAGTGGGGTCCACCAAGGCTCGGTCCTTGGGCTGGTGCTGTTCAATATCTTCATGAGCGACCTGGATGAGGGCGTGGAAAGCACTCTGTCCAAATTCGCAGATGACACCAAACTATGGGGCAGAGAAAACACACTGGTGGGAATAAAATGAATCCAGGCAGACCTGGACAGGTTAGAGAAGTGAGCAGAGAACAATAGGATGCAGTTCAACAAGGACAAGTGCAAGGTGCTGCACCTAGGGAGAGGGAATCATTAGCACATCTGTAGGCTGGGGGATGACCTTCTCAGAAGCACAGCGGCACAGCATGACTATGAGTCATCAATGTGATGAAGTAATTAGCAGAGCTAAGCGCACTTTCTCACGCATTAGTAGGTGCATCATGAACAGGTCCAGGGCGGTGATACTCCCCCTCTGTGTGGCACTGGCCAGACCACAGCTAGGGTACTGTGTCCAATTCTGGGTTCCGCAATTCAAGAAGGATGTGGACAACCTTGAGAGTGTCCAGAGGAGGGCCATTCATATAGTTAGAGGCCTGCAGGGAAGGCCTTATGAGGAAAGGCTGAGGGACCTGGACCTTTTAAGCCTCCACAAGATAAGGCTGAGGGGGGATCTTGTGGCAGTATACAAACTCACTAGGGGGCGGGCAGGAATAGGAGATGCTCTGTTTACCAGAGCACCCCTTGGAATAACCAGAAACAATGGCCACAAGCTAATAGAGAGTAGATTTAGGCTGGACATCAAAAATAACTTCTTCACGGTTATGATCGCCAGAATCTGGAATGGGCTTCCAAGGGAGGTGGTGCTCTCCCCTACCTTGGGGGTCTTCAAGAAGAGACTGGACAAGTACCTGGCTGGGGTCACATGACCCCAGCACTTTTTCCTGCCACTGGCAGGGGGGCAGACTTGAAGATCCATTCAGGGCTTCCGACCCTAGCATCTATGAATCTATGAATCTGTCATAGCAGAGAAGGTTGAAGAAATAACTGATAGGTTAATAAAACTTGGCTTCTGAATTGACTGAATGAAGTGTGTCACATATGTATATACATGAACGTGCATTCACATACACAAACATGCACACACACACACATACACACATATGCACACACGTACCTATGTGCACACACATAAGCAAATATGTAGTCCTGCTTATTGTTTGAACCACAGCAGACTAATATTCTTCAAAGATGTCAGTTTTTCTGAAACCAAAGAGAATTTTTCAAAAATGATTTAAACCACCTATAGGTGTTTTGATTCTACTGGGAGAATTGTTGCTTTCCTGGTAGAAACTCAATTTCTCCCAGGAGTTTGTGGATTTCCTAAAATCAGGGATTACTATCCTATTAGCTGATTTTCCTGACTTATGGTGGATGCAGATGGTGATCATCTCATGGTCATTGTTGCCCAGTTTCCGTTTTATCCGTTTTATCCTCAGGATGCTCACCAGATCGACCCCTTTGGCCAGAACCAATTCTAGGAGCGCCTTGCCCCTGGTCAACCTGTAAACTTCCTGAGTTAGATAGAGATTTATGTATAATCTTTGCTTCTAGGGAGGTGTAATGTCCCTCCTTCCCCCCACCAAACAACAACAACAACCCTTTAGATGCAGTCTTTTTCCAACAACTAGCAGCCATGCCACTTCTGCTGCTAGTGGCACCAAGGAGATAGGAGCAGTGTCTGCTTCCTTCCAATAGCACCTTCCATCATAACAACAACCCCGAGCACCACTACCATGACAACAGCAAGCAGCACCAGCATTACAGTCTTTCCACTGCAATTTCAATTCCCAGCCTGAGCCTTCCAGTGCCAAAGGAAGAGCTGGAGCTGGATCTGGATCTGAGTGCCATCACAAGGGAAATTCTGGGAAATGAGGGGGAATCATCTGAGTTTGTGCTCCACACCCTTCAAGTTTCCCCTAGATCCATGTCTCCTTCCTTAGAAAGCACTTCAGAGGAGGTTAAGGTAGAGGTTGTGGAGGCAAGTGGCTCAGCTGAGTCTGCTCCTCCTGTTGCTGTGCCTCTGCCTGCTGAGGAGGGGGAAAAGGCAGCATCCACACACACACCTGCACCCCATAAGCAAGGGGGTAGTGTGGTCTGGGATCATTTTGAGCTGCCAGATGATACAGGGACAATATCGATATACTATCTGCGAGGCATGGGGCATGGCAAGGGATAGTTGGAGCCATGCATGTAGCCCATAAGGCTTAGGGTATCTTCTTGAGGCAGCTACTTAAAGCGGGTCCTAGCAAGGGGTCCAAGAACCTACAGGGTTTAGTGGGGTCCATTAGGACTGTGACTGAGCTGAAGCTCAAGGGCAGCCTTCCTATCTATTATCTTTTGCAACAAGACATGGCAGCAAGTGAGAAGAGAAGCTGCCCGCAGGGCAGAGCTGGCACGGTCACAGGGCCCTAGGGGTATCATGGCCATCTCTAGGGACCCTATTCCATGACAAAGTGTAGTTTCCCAGAAACCCCTGTACCTATCTCATTGAAACTTGGTAGGCTTTGTGGCCTGAGAAGGAGCTAGCATTCCCCTGCTGGCCTTCATACTCACAAGTGACACAAGTTTTGCTTTCAAGACTTTGAGGTGCAGTTTCCCAGAAATCCCTGAACCTATCTCCTTGAAACATGGCAGGCTTTGTGGATTCAGCACAGGCTACAATGCCTGCTGTTTTCACCCCCCCTGTGCCTTCACACTCACACGTGTCATGCGTTTTGCTCTGAACAGTTTGAGGGGCAGTTTCCCAGAAACCCCTGCACATATCTCCTTGAAACTTGACAGAATTCATGGCCTCAGAAGGGGATACCATCTCTACTGTTTTCATTTGAACTAGGCAAGAAATGACAAAGTTATAGGTATGTTTGTGATTCCTCATTATAGCCTATGGGTGAAAAGCCAAAACTTGTCAAAACAGCGTTGAAACAGTGAAACAGTTTTGACGAAATGAAATGGAACAGTGCTTTGAAACAGCAAAATGAAATACTGTCTCTTTGAAATGGCAAATCTGAAATCGAAACGAAATGTTGCCATTTTGCACAGCCCTAGTAGAAATACTATAGTAGACTTGATTATTAGAATATTAAATAACCAACTGTGGTGGTTGGGTGATGGCTACTCAAACAGTAGCTTCAAACTTCATCCTAACTTGAAACCAGAGGTCAAGATGTTGCTGAATGTAAAAGCTTTTAGAATACCAATATAATCATTACTTCAATAATATGACACAACACCATAAAAATACATATTTAGCAATTTATGCATCTACAACTCTAAAGCAAAAATTAAAAAGAAAATTCCTTATTAATTTCAATTAACAAATTGAACAGGTTGAAAATTTCAGTCTCATAAATTCTAACTTCACGTGTTTAGATTTTTTGTTATCAAATCATAACTTTGACAGCAATCTCCTTCTTTGCCCTGTCTCCTTCTCCTTCTCCTCCCCTCCCCCACCTAGCTACACACATACTAGTTCAAAAGAAAGAAAACGTTACCTTGCTAGAATACTGGGCACATTTTTAACTGGGTTTGCTTAGAATATTCTTGTATGAAAATAGCAACAGCTTCACACTGACCTGTTTTTTAAATTTCTCTTATTCAGCCACTTCCAATTCTCATTGACAACAACTAAGAACAATAACAGCACTTAGGTGCATTGTGGAGTTTTCATAGGTCTATACAATTATCTATAAAGTGTCTGTCAAGTATAATCTCCCTTTTATAACTGAAGAAACAAATATTAAGGTCCCTGGCAGACATGCAAATGAAAGCAAGATGGGATCTGATACAAGATTGCAACAATCTTGCTTCCTGCCATGCTACACGTGCATGACAAGAGGCATGATTGTGTGATCCAGAATCAAAACCCATCACACCTTATTGCCAATGCAGGTAGAGCCGGGGATAAAAATTCTGGGTTCTTCCTACACAAGGAAATAGCAGGCTCCTGAAGCTGGGAGTCCTGTTAGCTGATGGGGCTCCCAGCTGTGGGGATGCACCATAAGCTCCCATAGCTGGGAGTTTTGTCAGATGATCTGGGATCACAGGGGCAGACCCCATGGCTTGGAGTCCCAGCTAACCACATGTTCAATTAATGGCATGATAGGAGCCAGCCACAAAGTTATTAAACATTTTTTGTGTAATAACTTTGTGGCTTCTTTCTTGTTTTATCACACCATTAATTGCATTAAAATGTGGCCAGATAACAATTTGTGTGATTAACTGCTTAAACACACCTTAAGTATACCTTGTGCTAGTGCCCTATAATTGATACCTTCAAATACTGAACATCCAATTTTGATACCACTATGAAATCTTATCTTCAGAAATTGTAGCTGAAATCTGTGAAATTCTTTGACTGCTTAGTAACAGTGGGAGCATCTACACTTGAATATTAATGTGATGCAATAAACTCTGGTGCACTTCACACCAGAGTTTATAGCTCCCAGGCACAGTGTTTACACGTGCACCTGGGACCACAGCATATAGAGCCTGGGTTGCACCAGGGCTGTTCCAATCATGTGCGACTGGTGCCACCTTAGTCAGGGGGGGACACATACCCCCCCAGTGACCTTTCAGCAACTGGGGGGTCCCCCTGTGACCAATCTTACTGATGGGGGGTCTCCCCAGGGCTGATTGCAAAGTGGCCATGGCACTCCCAGAAGCAACCGCGGTACTCCCACTCCCCGGTCAGCACTTGTGGGGGGGGGGGCAGGGGGCACCTGCACTCCCACCTGCCCCCTTGCCCATCACCTAAGCAGTGAGTGCGGCCTGTCAGGGGGTGCACTGGCTCTCTCAGGGGGTGCATGTGTACCCCCATGCACCCCCTATGCATCGCAACTGGCTCCAACCCAGGTCAACATGCTGTGGAGGAGCTGGCTGGGGCACAAGGATACTACAGTGCGGAGCTAGCTAGCAGACAGCCCCATACTGTAGCACCCTCATGCCCCAGCCAGCTCTGGTCACAATTTACACGTGCATTGTGGTGAAGTAAATAACTGCACCATAGAACAACACTTGTGTTAGACAGTACTCACTTATGGCAGAGTTAATTAGTTGACTCTGGCCTAATAGTACCACTTGTGTAGACTGGTGACACTTTACTGCAGAGCTAATTAGGCAACTCCACAGTAAGCATCTTGTGTAGATGCACCTACTGGGCATGTCCTGATGAATGTGGATGTTTGGTTCCATGGGACCAAGTAGCAGTGGTGCACCTTGCGCTGCTGCTACTTGTCTCTGGGGAATGCCTGTGCTATGAATGCTTTGGCATGCATCAAGTTACCTGGGGTGGAGTAAGTGGGGGTTGGGGCCATCACTGGGCTGGCCCCAGCAGCTTTACCTGGGGCCCTGGGGGCCTCCTGGAGTTGCAGCCATGGCGATTCTGCCACGTGGAGCCTGGCTGACAGTGGAGCGCAGCTCTGGGTGGCCAGGCTCTGCTTTTCAGCAGAATGAGGAGGATGAGCATGTGTTGCTCCATTTTTTTCCATGCATTTTTTTGACCCCTGGACATCCAGGGGTCAAAAAAACCCACTGAAAAAAACTCCAGTGCAGTGCATGCTCGGCCAGTGTGCTCTTGCAGTGTGGAGAATGCTGGACTGTGAGGTATGTAGCGCTGCACATGTGTTTGCAGCACCACATACTGCACAACCACACTCATCTGAACAGGTCAATGAGGGGAAAATACTGGTTGTTTGAAGACCCAGATCATGACTATGGAACCAAAGCTGAAAATGTGGTACAGTTTTAAGGGTCTGATTCTAGTGTTGCTTTGTGTGTGTAATTTCTCTTTGCCATCAATGAGAGTGGAGGAGTGACAGCAAAATGGTATTGTAAGTCTCTTCAGTTGTCAGCTCTTAGGTTTGGCAAATGTAAGTGAACAGATACCATGGAAGTGCTCAGGTATTAAATTCATATTATAGAAATGCCTATAGTAAGATGTAAAGAAAATATGTAAAATCCTAGTGCACTACAGAGAAGTTTTTAACTGTGCCTTGAAATAGTCACAGATCCTGAAAAAAGATACACAGTCATTGGAGATCTTTGCCTCTCTTCAGAGGTATATTAATTTCAGAGTGAAAGAGAAGGGGTCTTACATTTCTCTCTCTCCCTCCATCTCTCAACTCTGTCTCTCTGTCTCTCTCACACACACATGGGTTTCAAATTAAAAATTTCTCCAGTTTTTTCCCTCCACTTGACCAGGAACATCTGAGCGGTATAACTTGTCTCCCTTCTGGTAGCAGATGACATCACTGTGTTCCAGAAGAATAAATCTGAACAAAGACCATACTATAGTAGTTAACACAATATTATTTATGTTTTTATTTTTGAAACACATACCAGGGCAGAGGATGACAGTAAAATTAAGTTGCAAAAGGAATATTGACAAACAGACCATTCACGAGCGCAAATAAACGAAAGCTGAAAACACACTTGCAGTCAGTAGATGCCTCTTAAATAGCTGGAGGTGAACATACAGGCTGACAGAAGACTGATGTTGCAAATCCTTACCTCTTTACTTTCCATATTTCTCTTATGATAAATCCCCAGAGAACTTAATGCAGATAAAATGAATAGATTCCATAAAATTACTTTAAAAACCATGGATTTTTGAGACCATCCTTTCTATAGAGTTCTTTTTACAGCAACCTACAAATTAATACAACAAGACTATAATTCTCTTAAATGCCAAAGACTGGCTTAAAAATTCAAAAGAAAGGTAGAAAGAGTTGTGTGGTCTAGTCTGCACCATCTTTTTCTGTATGTTAGGGGTAATTTTATATTGTAGTTTCTTATTGATATCTGCATAATTACATGTTAATACTTGACTCTATTTTGCTACCCATGAAAAATATAGTATTAAAAAACACTCCCTATTAAGTTCTGTGGAACTTTTCTTCTGTCATTTATACCTTTGTATTAATGTTGACATGTTGATTAAACTGTATTACTACAGTCTCAATTTTTCTTACACAGCACATATTTAGCTGTAGAATTCAATACCACAAGATACTATTAAAGACCAAGAGCTTAGCAGAATTCAGAAAAAGGATTATACTCTTATACAGATCATTAAGTCATCCCCAGTTATTTATAATAGGTATTATATTAGTGTTAACGCTAGAAACCTTTATGGTTGACCAAGGTTGGGAATAACATTTCTGTGGACATATTTATCTGTAATTGACCTTTTCTTCTGAAGCACCTGAAACTGTTCATTCTCAGAGACAGGATACTGGATTGGACTCAACAAGGATCTGAGCCAGAATGGCAAATCCCATATTTTTACAGAAAAAAAATGTTGACAGTTCCTGTATATGTATAGGTGCATTGGTGGGCCTAGTTGTTTCTGTCTAGTCTGCATTTCATTCCTGTGACATATTAAAGGGGGTGTTAGTGTCATATTAACGACCAGGAGACATTTGGAACATTTTGATAGAAATCTGATTAGGTCCAGCCAGAAGCTCCACAAAGGGAAATTATATATTGTTCTGCCCCAACTACAAAACATTTCTTTAGAAAATAGACCGTTGAAGTAATTTTTTAGACCATTAAAAGTATAGAGAATCCCTGATATATTACAAAAATATATGCAAAACCCTACATTAAGGCTAGGTACACACATTCAAAAAGCACAAGATGGAAGCAGTCTAAATTATGCCAATTTCTCTAAGCAGCATAGTTTAGGTCAGCAGGGAACAGAACACACATACTCTTAGGTGGAGCAGTAGGCTCACACAGAGAAGCTGTTTGCCACTGTGAGCTCCACCCTGCTTCCCTCCCCCAGGGCCTCTGTAGCCTGGCGAGCGTGACCTGGCATGCCAGGGAGCAGAGGAGCCACGCGAGGATCTCCTTGCTGCTCTGAGCTCCGCACTGCCCTGGTGACATGCCCCCTGCGTGTGGGGCTGCAGTGAGAGCAGCAGCATGGGGCTGCACCCCTCAAAGCAGTGGCACATGCAGGAAGCGCATCACCAGGGCAGCGTGGGGCTCGCAGCAGCGAGGAGATCCCTGCATGGCTGTCTGTCCCCTGCCACACCCGGTTGCGTCCACTGGGCTGTGGAGACCGTGGGGGAGGGAAACAGGTCAGGAGACCAAACCACAGCCTGCACCTGCCCCGTGGACAGATCTGGGGGGGTGCCGGTACCCTCTGCCCCCTGAGAGTTCGTGCAGCAGTGGGAAGCCGCCCCGCCTGAGCCCGCAGCAAGGGTGGGTGGGGGTAGGGGGCTGCGGACACAGGTCCATAGCCCCAGCAGCTGGGGTCTGTCGGGCAGGTGAGCAAGAGGCACTAGCAGGGCCAGGGGCCTGTGGGTGGGTAGTGAGGGGCACCAGCAGAGCCGCGGGGGGTGAGGGGCCTTTAATTTTAATCATGAGTTTGGGGGTGGGGGGAGGGTCAGAGAATTTATGATTTTTTTCACAGACAATTTGCAATTTTTATGAGGGAAAACCAGGATCCCTGCTGATCACTTACAGTGGTAAAAGCGTAATCTCTATACCTTGCCTAAGAGATTAATGAAGTTATAAAGCCCCTGACCTCTGATAGGCAAAATGCTAGAATTAACCTTAGTTGAACCCCTTTGTGAACATGTAATATTTAATTACCATTTTTTGATCACATACAATTTTTTCCCTAAAGGACAATTGCTTCATTCATCAATGTATGACATGGATGGTGCTTATGGAATCAGCACTATTTGATATTTTGTTTCATTTTCATTGTTTATTGTATAGCCCCACTGAATTTAGCTGCTGAACTCAAACAAATGTCTGCAAGGTCCCTGACAGACATTACTCTTAAGACATAATTTACTGGTTAATCATGTCTTAAGTGGTGACCTGGTGTCACTTTCATTCAGTTAAAGGCATGATAAAGATGTGTAATAACTATGTGGCTGGTTCTATCATACCATTACTTGAATGTGTGGCCAGTGCCCAGCTTCTGGAGCATATGGGAGAGCTTGTCAAGACTCCCATGTACAGAGGCTGGGAGCACCTCTCAGCTGATCAGGGCTTCAAGCCAGTGGAGTGTAACATGCACTTCCACAGTTGGGAGCCCCATCAGCTGATCTGGACCCCCAGTTGCAGGAACGCTTCAGCAATATGGCAATGGGGTCTGCTATGGGATCCTATATTTTTGCCTCCTGCCATACCTATGTGGCATGGCAGGAAGTGTGAATGTTGGGATCCCACATGACATTATATTGTGCTTTGACTTTACCCTCTGTCACGTGATTAAGGTGCTATCTGAGAGTTAGGTGTTTTTTCCATCACTTTTCATCATGAACATCAAAAACAAATCCTTCCCAAGAAGGCAGCCCTCCCCCTACTAAACTCTCAGAAGCTAAAACATCTCAATAAAAATGGCTGTAATTTTATTTTTTAAATGGTCAAAACATTTTTCCTTAATATCTCAATCAAATCAGCCAAACCATTTCTGTTGAAACAGTACAAAAATAAAATTCAACCAGAGGAAGGAAGACACGAAGGAAGTTTTCAGTGTGAATGCTTAAAGTTTGGCAAAGTTATTAATAAATGAAGTAGGATCTTAAAATGGAAAATATAGAATTATAGAAAGTTAGGGTTGGAAAGGATCTCAGGAGGCCATCTAGTCCAACCCCCTGCTCAAGGCAGGACCATCTCCAGCTAGATCATCCCAATCAAAGCTTTGTCTAGCTGGGTTTTGAAACCCTTCAAGGATGGAGCTTCCACCACCTCTCTGGGTATCCTGTTCCAGTGTTTTACTACCCTCCTAGTGAGAAAATTCTTGCTAATATCTACCCTTGCTGCAACTTGAGACCATTGCTCCTTGTTATGTCATCTGCCGCCACTGAGAACAGTGTAGCTCCATCCTCTTTGGAAGCCCCCTTCAGGTAGTTGAAGGTTGCTATTAAATCTCAGTCTTCTCTTCTCTAGACTAAATAAGCCCAGTTCCCTCAGTCTTTCCTCATAAGTCATGTGCCCCAGCCCCCTCACCATTTTTGTTACCCCTGCTGGACTTTTTTCAATTTGTTGACATGCTTTCTGTAGTGGCGGCCCCAAAACTGAACACAGTACTCCAGATGCAGCCTCATCAATGTCAAATAGAGGGAAATAATCACTTCCTTTGACCTACTGACAACACACCTACTAATGCAGCCCAGTATGCCATTAGCTTTCTTGGCAACAAGGGCACACTGCTGACTCATACTCAGCTTCTTGTCCACTGTAACCCCCAGGCCCTTTTCTGCAGAGCTGCTCCCCAGTCAGTCAGGCCCCAGCCTGTACTGGTACATAGGATTGTTCCATCCTATGTGCAGGACTTTGCACTTCTCCTTGTTGAACCTCATGATATATTTTTTGGTCCAATCCTCCAACTTCTCTAAGTCACTCTGAATCCTAAACCTACCTTCCAGTACATCTACTACTCCCCCCAGCCTGGTGTCATTTGTAAACTTGCTGAGGGTGCACTGTATGCCATCCTCCAGGTCATTGATGAAGACATGGAACAAAACCAGCCCTGGGACCAGCCCCTGGGGCACTCCACTTGATATCGGCTGCCAACTAGACATCGAGCCATTGATCACTACTCTCCGAGCCTGATGCTCCAGCCAGTTTTCTATGCACCTTACAATCATTTCATCCTGTCTATACTTCCTTAGCTTACCTGTGAGAATGCTGTGGGAGACTGTATCAAAAGCCTTGCTAAGATCAAGGTACACCACATCCACCCGTCTCCCCGCATCCATAGAGCCAGTTACTTCGTCACATAAGGCCTTCCTCATATAAGGCAATCAAGTTGGTCAGGCATGACTTGCCCCTGGTGAATCTATACTGACTGTTCCTAATCACATTCTTCTCAGACAACCTGAGTAGCAAGCTTATCAGCCAGCCTTAATTGCAGGGTGCACTACCTATAGTATTTTTTGTTTTTAGAGCATTTTCTATTCAAGGACCAAAAAGTGCTTCACAGTTTCTTTAGTTACACAAAATTCCTTGGGCATAGGCATATGTTATCCTAATTAATACCTAAAAGAGGGCATAATTATCCCTGAGGTCCAGAGTCCATTCAATTCTTGCATGGTGGTTGGACCATTTCCCTGAGCAGCTCACATTGAAATCAACAAGAGTGTATTTCTAGGACAGTTCACATTAAATCCATGAAGGATTTTAGTCCCTGTCTGGGCCCCAGGCTGAGCCTCACAAGGGAACATGCAGCTGGAGCATGCCTGTTGCTACTTCAGGGAAAGGTGTAATTTTGTGCACAAGGAATTTGCTTTAATACTAGGCCAACTGCTGGGGTTTAGCTTGTGTGTGTGTGCATGTGTAAAAGCAAGTCAGGACAGCATTACATGCATTCTAAGGAAACTCATCTCAAATGAGGTATTTTGCAATTTCAAAGGCCATGTGTAGACGAAACAAGGAGCATGGGTGCACAACACTTTAAAGTGGGTTAAATGCTTTTGCACTGCTTTAATGGTGTTGGTGTTTGCATGTGTTGGCGGCGTTGTGCAGTAATTCCAGCCACTGTAGCAAATTTCACGGCGTAATGTGCCTTAAATGACTTGGGGCACACAGCAAACTAAAACTTCTCTGAGGAGTTATAGCATGCTGCCCTACAGCCATGGAGTGAAGCACCGGGCTCCGTGCACCGCAGGGGTGCTGCAGGAAGCCTGTGCAGGCAGCCTGGCAGCAGCCTGGGAAGGCAGGCTCCACCCAAGAAAAAAAAAGTGGTGAGCCTGATCTTTTTTTTTTCCCTGGAGGCTGCCTGCCTGTCTGAGCTGCCTGGGGGATCAGTGCTTCCCTCTGTGACTGTGGTGCCCCCCAGGACTGCCTGAGCCAGGTGCCTGTGGGCAGGTGCCACCTTGGGGGGGAGGAACTGCTGCTGCGGAGGGAAGCACCAGCTCCCCCGTAGCCCAGGGACCGCTCTGCCCACTGGCAGCTCACCATACCCTCCCCACCATAGGAGAGGCAGGTAAGTTCGCGTGTGCACACAACATGGGGGTTTAAAGGGTCCTAAATTTAAGTGGTGTTTTTAAAAACCCACCACTTCAATTTAAGGCCCCTGATTTGTCTATACACGCCTTTAAGTTCTAATGTAAAAAGTAGCATATTTCTCCTTTTACCTTTGCTTGTACTCTTTCAATGCTATTATATTAAGTGCTTTTAGATTTAACAGTTGATTGAAGACCCTACGAGAAGAAGGTATAGAGCAGAGGATTGACAGCCAACTGAGACATGGTTTGAGATCTCAGAACAGCAGAAAAGTGAAGGTAATTAAGTAGCAAAAAACCTATGTTTATTTTTTATTATTTTTTCATGCCATATATTTCATGTGGTCCATCATCAGATTCCTCCATAACCCAGGGGTAAGCTTTCAAAGCACGGAGCTGGGGAGTTAGCCTCAGAATTTCCATTAACATAAATGACTCACTAAGCTAAAACTGTGCACTTTGAAAATTTACCCCAGAGGGCTACTCTCCTCTTGATAGAGAGGGGATTTATCCACCTAACTCTTATTAAATGGTAATGTCTCTCTTCTGTTCACTGATAGGATAATAGTTTTTGTTACTTTTGACTGATTTTTTTAAGTTTCAAAATGAAATGGCTGTTTTGCTTTAGGGAAGGGAGGATCAACAGGCTCATAAGGTTTTGTGCCTCATAATATTTATTTTGTTTAATATTCAAGTACCCAGAAAATGTATTTTTAGCACTATTATTACTAAATGTTGAGTTAATGATATATATGCATATGCACAGAAATCAAGGCTATTTTACATTTTAGCAAAGCTTTATGTCAATTTAAAAATTACTGACATTTACTTAAGTTTCTATAACCTCTCAATGCTCTGGTCTTTCCTATATTTCCCCTAGTGTCATCTTTCAATGTTCCTCTTTAATTTTATTTGGAACAAAATAAAACGATTAGGATAAAATAATTCCCCCAAAGATAATTGCCAAATGATTTATGTGCAGGTGTTAAATTATTTCTGGCACTGATGTTTTATGCAGTGCAAACTTACAACATTTGGTATTCGTTGGAGCATCTACATTTGATAATCCCACTCATCATCAAAAGACACTGAATCTAAATCCTGAAGGCATTGTTACTTTCTGATTAAATTTTATCATCAGAAATTCTGTTGATGCTTCACTAAGGTATGAATTTTTTTCACATTCCATTGGCTTTACCTTTTCTTCTGTTTGACTTGGAACAGCCTTAGTTTAAGCTTTCTATAAGCCAATTTTCAAACACTGCTTTTGGCCAGTTTCAGAAATACCTTTAATTACCCTGAAGAGAACCAAATAATAACTATTACAGTGTTCATGTTATTTTAATTTATTGTTTATATGATCTGAACATATGCCAGGCCATTTTAGCTACAGAAGGAGCTTCTTGTGGCCTAGTTCAGAGACAGGGTCAATGAAAAACTGTTTAAAAATAATTGTACTCTAATTTAGCTGCCAAGCTGTGGAACAACCTGTATCCTATATTGTATCCTAGTCTATTTAGTGTACATAGGCACTGGGGATAATGATAAAGGTTGTTCAGCATTGCTTGGTAGTTCATAGTAATTAAACTGTACTCCTTTGGAATCTTAATCCCAAGGCTTTATGATTTGTAATTCCACCCTTTATGGCTGCACAGCCACTTTTCTGTTCCTCAGAGTCACTTCAGTATAGCCTTGGGCTGCAGCACATTTATGCAGTAACCATATAAGCAAGCAGGATATGTGTTTTAAAAAGATAGCATTTAAAGCCCAGGCCTGGTCACAGAAGCAACAGTTTACAAAGAGCAGGTGGGTGTCTATATTTGTTCTTCATATTTCAATTTATTCCAAATCAAATCCGCTCAATTTACCAGTCAAAGCAGAAGTATTTTCTGTCAAAGCTGTGCTCAGTTTTGTATCATAACACCTTTTCCCTCTTGTGTCATCTATACAAGCACAGTCAGAACATACCTGGCAACAGGATGCAAGAAAAAGAATAGAACATAATTATCTTCCATTTCTACAGAGGGGGACTTGAGAATTTATACAAAACAAAAAGTGCTTTATCAGTAAGATATGCAGATATACCTAAATGCACAGAAAGCAGAATGTGCAGTAACAAGTCGCCTTGTTCACAGTGATTTTTCTAATCAGAATCACATTAAAAAAAAAATCTCTTGGCTTCTTGCCATGGAGGAATACTCACTCTTTCTTTGTACTCTTCATAATGTCAAGAAATTAACCATTTTATGAATAAAGCTACTAACTCTGGTTCCCCAAATATTTAATCTCAGACTATATTACTGTCCCATCCTGTGTCAGTTTGAGACTACTGTATTTGCCTGTGTACAACTGTTTATGTTTATACTGCAGTAAGTAACCAAGAGTAGTCTCTGCTATTATAATTTAGGTCTTGACTTATAAGCCTATTTTTGCTGTACAAGATCATCCTGACTGAAAATAGGCAAATTTGTGGAGTTAATTGTATATGATTCTAAGCTTCTCACATATATTATATAAACTTCAGGTTACATACTTATGATATAGGAAAAGTCCTACAATTATACTAATGAGGAATAAAGAAGTTGAGGAAAATGACTCCTAGCTTTAAAAAAGGAGAAAATATGACTATGAATGTTAACTTTATTTTAAACATTCCTGACATATTTGTTTTTGATAAATGACTGCAAATGCTGTTGCCTTCTGGTTTGTATCCTCAGCTTTGTTCTATCCTTTACTAAGTACAGTTTAAGGTAGACACCAACAGTCTACATTATTGAAATACTGAAATTTAATTACACAGCTTGCACTTGCACTCAATTCAGGTACGTAAGATAAAGGTGGAGTTAAAAGAAATGCACAAACACTAGAGGCACAAGCAATATTAGCATCTTTCTGCAAGTATTATCTTCACATGAAACCTTCTGTGTACGTGTCTTTAAGTGTGAACTTTAAAGAAAAAACAGCAGTTCTGAAAGAGTTAATTTTTAAGAAGTGGCCATGATCCTTTACTAGAATATAGTATAATAGATTCTTGTATTTACTTGCGACTAATGAAAACACAAACTTAAAGCAGGTTACTTTCCAAGAACCAATCAATGGAGGGACCTTGCCAAGCAATGTGGGGGATATGTCATTAGTCTTTGTTTTATGAACTCATTCAGCTCAGTTTAATTGTTTCAGTAAGTCTGTTTAAATTTATACAAATATTTGTTTTTTGGTTAAACAAAAAGTTTGGCTTTGTCAGGATTTTGTACCTGGCTCCCAACCGTACCAATATACCAGCTGCTAATTGGTTTGCTTACAGTTACTTAGTTTATAACTACATCTGGACAGCAGGAAAGAGCCCAAATTTATGTTCCCTTTGTAGTGAGTTTTTAACCTTTGAAAACGATTGGTGTGGCACTTGCAGCAGCAGTCTTCATACTTTGCCCTCTGTGGGAGGGCTGGGATTTTCTGTTACTGAGAACAACAACAATAACTCTCTGCTAATAACCACCTTCTAACAGGAATAAGAACAGTATAGCACAAGGGAGTGCTGGTAAGTGATTTGATTTTATTTCCTGGCCTCAGTCATCAGATACAAGTCTGGGTTACAAAAGGTTAATACCTGTCATGTAACTAGGGTGAATTCAGTGGCCGCCTACTATTGTTTTACTAAAATGAACCTTGCCTTTTCTTTCTTCAGATCTACACCTTGCTTGATAAATATTGCACGGCTTTATGAAATTAAATGAAAATAGGTTTTTGTTTTGTTTTTTGGCTGAAGCCTGCTAGCATTTTAAATCTCCAGGAAAAGTTCTGACATAGATAGCTGGACAAATAGTTGTAAAGTTTCCTACAGTTCTCTTTCAAAGTAAAAACCCCCTCTTACTGGGCTTCATTCAGAATTGATATAAACGAGAACTGTGAGACATCCCTCTCCTGAACACTGGGGTGACCTAAGGAAATCATCTCTTATCTCCTTAGAAGGTCCTGAATGCTTTGCAGGTCAGGGTTCTGCCTGTTAGCTCAAAGGCATCTGCTTGCCAGTTCCTCTAAGGTCTTTACTTCACTGGAGTCTCAGTCCAAGGTATAATTCAAATGTTATCCCTTACCTGATTCCCCACATGGAAAAGTCTAGCCCAAGGCAAATGGTGCTTCAGACTTGAGCTTACTGGTCAATTATGGATTGCTGGTTTTAACCTGAGTGCTGCAGGTTTAGAACTAGTAATTCAATAGGGACTTCGCCACTCTATGCTACCAATGCAATCATTCAGCCTAGCTTAAGTACTGTTTTGCAGGTGACTTCTCTCACTCAGGGTAGGCTGACATGAACAAAAATTGGCTCAAGCATAGGTAACTCAAGGTAACTGCAGCAAAAGCCCTAAACCTCAAGTGAAGTCCCACCTAGGAAACATTTGGATGAGGAATAAGTTAATGAGCAACTCCTCATGGCAGCAACCAAACAGTGGGGGTCCCAGGTTACATCTAAAAGAAGAGCACAAACATCATTGCACTGCAATACCCAAGTGCTGGAAGCCTTATTTAGCTGTTTGCTTGACTGTAGTTGGTCCTATGATGCATCTTCAGTTCTATGATGCATCTTCAGCTGTGTTACCCCTATGGGCGCGTCCACACATGCAAGCACGTGCGCTTGCAGCAGCTCAAATAGAAGCAATGCAAATTTGAGCTGGGGCTTTTTGCCTTAGTGCACATGCTTGGACATTCACTTTGTTGTGGAGCAAATTATGCCACTTGGGGCAAAATAACCCTGCCTGACTCCTCCTGGATCTGCAGCCAGGAGGAGCTAGAGCCTGGGGCCAGCACCTGTGCTGTCCCCAGCAGTATAAAAAGCTTCCCTGTCCTGACCCCATATATACAAAAAGCTGCCCTGGCAAGTAGCTTGGGGCTACTCACTCTCTGGAGCTTCTGGGGCCCAGCCAATTGATACCTGGGGATACTACCCCTTGTGCCAGCTGGACTGCTGCAGCAATATCCCAAATTCATTTTCAAAAATATCCCCAAATCCATGTTCTTCCACATTTAAAACAAAAAACCACTCCACACACACACATATATCTAGAGAGAGACAGAGACAGTGATAAGTTGGGTAATGCTTTATTGGTATATTTACAATGTTAAAGCAATTTGGAAGCCTACCAGTGTCTTTATCATCATGAAAAAGCAAATTCTAAATACCTATATGTGTTGGTGTGTGCTTTTGGTTTTCTTCATACATGATGGGTATGTGATGGGGGATGTGGTGTTTGTAGAAAGGGGGTGAGAAGGGGTGTGGGGGAAAGTGGGTGGATGGATGTGGGTTGGTCTGTGGGTAGCAGTGGGGCAATTGCTGGGGGCACTGTGGGTGTGG
>NW_005842607.1:754675-757965 GCF_000455745.1 Alligator sinensis
AGGCTCCCAGCCCCCCTGCCCAGGGTCCCAGGCACCCTGGAGTCCCCGCCCCCAGGCATGAGCAGCTCCAGGGCTGGCAGGAGCCAGTTTGGCTGCATGCAGTCTCCATATGCCGAGTCAGGTCCTGCCACTATAGGAAGGGCCCAGCCAGGGGGCAGGACCTGGCATGGCACGCGGGAACCACATGCCACACCGGGTCCTGTCAGCGTGGGCTGGGCCCGAGGGCCGGCTCCCATCTCTGCCCCCTGTGCCTGCTGGGGGTGGGGACCTGGCCCAGCCCCATGTGGCTCGCTAGTCCAGCTTTGCACCAGAGTGGGTCACAGGGCTCCAGGAGGCGTGGCTCCTGTGTGTGTCTCCTGGAGCCGTGCGACCTGCTCTGGTGCAAAGCTGGACTAGTGAGCCTCAGGGATCTGGGCCAGGTCCTCAACCCCCGCAGCCCCAGGGACACCCCCCCCCTGCCCCTCTCCCAACCCCCCCTCCACCCCCCTGCCCCTCTCCAAACCCCCCTTCAACCCTCTGCCACCCCTCACCCACCCACACCCATGAACCCCCCAACTTACCTTGGACAGCACCAGGGGCAGCAAGAACACCAAAGAGACGCTGTGGCCAAAACCGCTCTATTGCGGAACAGATTTTTTAGACCCCTGGATATTCAGGGGTCTAATTTTCTCTCTGTGCTACAGGCTTGCAGTGTGGGGAACATTTTTTCATTCCAAAGGGGTTTGAGGCGGGGCAAGAGGCACGTGCGTGCTCATCTGGATGTGCCCTATGATGCTTTATTATAGGACAAGCTGGGAGCTGAAGTCCAGCCACAGATCCCATCCCATACTAGAATATATGAACTCAGTCTACATCTCCAATGAAGCAGCACCCCATAAAAGGAAAATACAGTTTAAGTGACTTAACTCACAAGGAAATATTTCAAACTGAAATTTCTCAGCTGAAGTCAAATTGACTTGAAACATATTGATGTGTGATAGTCTTTCCCATTCTGAAAATGTTTTGTTTTTTAAAGAAAGTTTCAGGGCTTTCGGTTTTTGGGTAACTGCCTTTTCCATTAATAATGGTGCAATAAAATTCCTGACCAGCTCCAGTCTATTGGCTTCTGCCAATAAACAGTGAATTTTAAGCAAACAGCTAAAAAAGGCTTCCAGAATGTGAGTATTGCAGTGCAATGATGTTTATACTCTTCTTCTAGATGTAACCTGGGACCCTCACTGTTCGGTTGCTGCCATGAGGAGTTGCCCATTAACTTATTCCTCATTCCAAGGGAAAGATGGGGAGGAATCAGGCAGCTCAACCTATAAGGTAGTACCATAATAAAGGGAAGTTAATACTGAATGGGTTTTAAGCAATGCATTTTGGCTCTGTTCAATAAACCAAAATTAAATATTAAAATTACTAGAAACAAAAATAGTCAGCCTTTTAAATAAAAGGTTTCTGAAATTTTTACTTATGCAAAAAAGTTTTATAATTCAATATTTGTGCCATTTTAAGACAAATATGTTGCAATTTCCCAAGAACGGAAAATCATATTTTCATTCAACTCTACAATAAAATCATTTATAAGATTCTTTTTCTTTTAGAAAAGAGCACTAAAAGATGAAAGAAAAAGTCAAACTAAAATCAGAAAAAATTGAATATTTTCCTAATTTTTGCTGTATGTGCCTCAGCCTTGACTTAATTTATTGTTCCATTGATGTGCTTATCACAATTCTTAACATGGATAAAAGATAAATAAAAAAAATAAAAATAAAAATCCTAGAGTAAACACTCAAGGCAACCAAGCCTCACCATCTTTGACAAGTGACCTTTTCTAAAAGGCTCTCATCATTGTCCTGCAATAGTTGTCCATGAGTCTGTTTCCCAAATGGTTATATTTTTTCTTCAGTATTTTATTCCAGGCACTTCTAGCCAATGAGAACAATGCACATCAGTGAACAGACTCAGTTAGACTCCAAATATCTGTGGTACTTACTTAAGAAGATGGGAGTTTCATCCTCTCATGGTATGTCTGTTATCCATTTTGGAAAATGTACCTCAAGAGAGACATCCAGATTTCATAGATTTCATAGACATTATGGCTGGAAGGGACCTCGGAAGATTATCGAGTCCAGCCCCCTGCCCAAAGGGCAGGAAGTCAGCTGGGGTCATAGGATCCCAGCAAGATAAGCACCCAGTTTCATCTTGAAGGTGTTCAATGAAGGCACTTGAACCACCTCCGGTGGCAGGCTGTTCCAGACCTTGGGGGCTTGGACAGGAAAGAAATTCTTCCTTATGTCCAGCCTGAAACGATCTTGAAGTAGTTTGTGACCATTCGACCTTGTCATCCCTTGGGGCGCTCTGGTGAACAAACGTTCCCCCAGATGCTGGTGGTCACCCCTGATAAACTTGTAGGTGGCCATCAGATCACCCCTGAGCCTGCGCTTTTTCAGGCTAGAGAGCCCCAGGGCTCTCAGCCTGTCATCGTAGGGTCTGCTTCCCTGACCTCTGATCATGCGCGTGGCTCTTCTCTGGACTCTCTCAAGCTTCTCCACATCCTTTTTGAATTGTGGAGCCCAAAACTGGACACAGTACTCCAGCTGCGGCCTCACTAAGGCCGAGTACAGGGGGAGAATGACGTCCTGGGATTTGCTTGAGAAGCATCTATGGATGCAAGCCAGATGAGTGAAGACATTTTTTTTCCCACGGACAAGTAACAAGGGCACACCTTGTGTTGTTGCTACTTGTCCCCGGGGAATGCCCATGCTACATGTGGCAGGTTAATGTGGGTGGGCGCATGCACACATGCAAGCACTTGTGCCTGCAGCAGCTCAAATAGAAGCAGTGCAAATTTGAGCCGGGGCTTTTTGCCTCAGAGCACATGCTTGGACATGCACTTTGTTGTGGAGCAAATTGTGCCACTTGGGGCAAAATAACCCTGCCTGGCTCCTCCCAGATCTGCAGCCAGGGGGAGTGTCCCTGGGGTGCTGGGGTTACAGGAGAACCCCAGGCCAAAACAGAAGAAGAAGATAGCCCCAACTTACCGTTTGCAGGGGCCGGAATGAGTGGGGGAGCACGTGTGGAGAAACCGCCCACCCAGTTCGTCAGTCACGCTCATATTCAGCTGGGGCCGGGTATCGTCAGCAGGGGACACCACCCAGCGGAAACAAAAGGCTGCCCCAAGGGCGCAGGAAGGAGGTTGGCGAGCGGAGGTTCCGCGGGTTTCCCTGCAGCCAGAAATGCACAGCCGCGGCGTCTGGTGGCCTGAGACAACAGGGGCAGCAGCGGCTGCAGAGGCGGCGAGAGCG
>NW_005842607.1:757998-765182 GCF_000455745.1 Alligator sinensis
AGCCGGCGGAGGAGCCAGCAGGGAAGCCGGCAGAGGAACCAGCGGAGGAGCCGACTAGGAAGCTGGCAGGGAAGCCGGCAGAGAAGCTGGCAGAAGAACCGGCGGAGGAGCCGACTACGAAGCCGGCAGAAGGGCCAGTGGGGAAACCGATAGAGCGAGCTGCAGTGTGAGTAGGGAGAGCAGCGGAGGAGGAGAGTGTTGGGGAAGCCGGAACAATTACAGGGAAGCCTGGAGCAGAGGTAACGGAAGTGGGACTGGCAGGAGCCCCACCCGGAATAGCTGCGGGGAGAGCGACGCAAGATCCCAAACGGGGAAGGCCAGCGGAGCAAGGATGCCAGCAGAGGGCCCACAGCATCCCCAAGAGGAGTCTACCAGGCCCAGAGGGCCTCGGTCAACCGGAACGACATCTCCGGATAGAGGCCGAGCCTAGGGGAGAGATAGAAGCCCCAACTGGGCAAGCAACCAGGTCTGGGGCACTGAGACACTGGGGAAGCACAGGGTCCACAGGCGGAGGGCACTCTATATTCCGTTGCAGCCTCCTGGCCTGGCGGTCGCACCTCTCCAGCAGTCACGGTGGTGGGTATCGCACGTTGCGTCACAGTGGGTGTTGGACTAGGGGCTAGGGACACGGGGTAGTTGAATTGAAGACAGAGGGCCTCTGAGCCTTCGCGCCTGAGCCCAGCCCAGGACAACAAGACTTGTGGCTGGAGAATGACGGGAGGCCTGGGAGAAGAAACCGAGAGGGACCAGAGACACCAAGGGGCTAGAAGACCCGCGGCCGAAGGTGGCGTGTGGTCGGGGTATAGGGGAGGTCGGAGCCCCGTGAATGCCCGCTGAGAGGCGTAACGACCCTGGAGGCTTCCTCGAAGGGGAACCCCTCCACTGAGGTTCCATTCAAAGTCGTGGCAGATGAGTTAAGGAGATCACCTGACGCCAAACGCGGTATCCTTTGGGGTCCACTCGGAGGCCCGGGACAGACCAGATCGACAGCCTGGGCAAAGGCAACACGAGAATGCCTGATAGAGCAGAGGTGGGCACAGGGAGCTAGAGTCCGGGGCCAGCACCTGTGCTGTCCTCAGCAGTATAAGAAACTGCCCTGTTCTGTTCCCAGCAGTACAAAGACCTGTCCTGGCCAGCAGCTCAGGGTTATTTGACCTCAGGAGCTTCATTGTTTAATTTTAATCACAGAAAAAAATCTATATAATAGTGGTATTTCATTTTAATCACAGAAAAAGTTTGCGTTAATTTTTTTAATCCAAAAATTGGGGATTTTAAAAAATCAGATATAACCAGGATCCCTGGTTATTAGCAATATTTTCTGCCTGATACCTGCCACTGATAAGCAGGTTGTATCTACATTGCAATTGCTGGTGTCAATGTACTATGCACAGCCATGCCCAAATTGGTTTTAATCTAGCTAGTTCAGGTAGCAGACAGTGAATATGCTTGTGTCTCAGTGAAACCTGAGGTTTATGTAATCTACCATGAAGACCCTGCTGCCAGATCTTCAATGCTATTGGTTACCAAGCTACCTAGAATGAAACAGAAGTCTTTCTTCTCTCATGTTGCCTAAGAAAAGGTGTTCCGGCCAGCTACTGACTCCAAAAAACATGTATGTATCTATCAGGAATACTATTTCACTTCTTTTAAAGGAGATTCTCAGAACAAACAGAACTACAATAAAAGACAGTGGCTTAGACATATTTTTATATATCATTGAGAGTAACATCCTATAACCTAGGCCACAGAATTTCATCCAGTTTTTCTGTATTTCATTCTATAACTTGTATTTGACTGAAGGTAATCTTCTAGAAAGATATCCAGTCTTGATTTAAAGACTTCACAAGACAGAAAATGAACTATTTTGGCAGTTGTTAATCGTCATCACTTTTAAACATGTATGCTTCATTTTTTACTTGAACTTCCAGCTACTGGTTCTTGTCATGCCTTTCTCTACTAGGTTTAAGAACTCTTTGGTACCTGGTATTCTCTCCTGGTGAGCCTATTTGTACACAGTAATAAAGCTATCTGTTGATTTTCTTTTGATTAACTAAACAAATTAATCTCTTCAGGAGCTAAAAGGCATTTTGTCCTGTCCTCAAATGATGCTTTGTGGTACTCTTCTCTATCCTTTCCACTTTAGAAAGCAGCTCTCCTCAAGAGGCTGGAGACAGCAGGAGAATGAGCAGGGGGCTGAAGAGAGCCCCAGAGGTATGTCCCTGCTCTCCAGAGGCTGGAGACAATCAGGGAAAGAAGAAGAGGGCTGGAGACAGCCCTGGAGGCATTCCCCTGCTTGTCTTCCACCTCAGAAGAGCAGGGGACAGCAGAGGAATGCCTCCATGGCTGTCTCCAGCTCCCTGCTTCTTCACCTGCTTGTCTCCAGCCTCACGGGAGCAGGGGAAGGAGCAGGGGGCTGGAGACAGCAGGGGAATGCCTCCAGGACTGTCTCCAGCCCCCTGCTCATTCCCCTGCTTGTCTCCAGCCTCCCAAGGCTGGAGACAAGCAGGAAAATGAGCAGAGGGCTGGAGGCAGCAGGGGAATGTCTCCAGGGGCAGTCTCCAGCCTCCTGCTCCCTCCTGAGACTGGAGACAAGCAGGGGAAGAAGCAGGAGGCTGAAGGCAGCAGCGGAATACCTCCAGGGCTATTTCCAGCCCCCTGCTTCTCCCCCTGCTTGTCTCCAGCTTTGGGGGAGCAGGGGAAGGAGCAGGGGGTTGGAGACAGCCATGGAGACATTCCTCTGCTGTCTGCAGCCTCGAGAGAGCAGGGGACAGCGTGGTAATGCCTCCAGGGCTGTCTCCAGTCCCCTGCTCATTCCCCTGCTGTCTCCAGCCTCCTGAGGTCCCCTCCCCCCTCCGCTAGGCCCTCAACCCCCTGCTTACCTGGAAAAAGCTGAGCCCGGGTCCCTGCAGCTTGCACCACTGCCAGCATGCTTCAGGAGCGGGGAAAGGGCCAATCATAGAGATGCTCTGGCACTGTGCTAGAGCATCTCTGGAGGACTGAGCTTCCAGTTGCCTCAGGGCATGGTCCCAGTTTTTTCCTCCGGGTTTTTGTTTGACCCCTATCCAGAGGTCTAATTTTCTCCCTGTGCTGCAAGTTTACAGCATGGGGAACATTTTTTCTTTCCTGCATATGCCTCTTACCCCACCTCAAAGGGGTTTGAGATGGGGCAAGAGGCATGTGCCCACTCATCTGGATGTCCCCGATGGGGTAGGAGAGGCCAGGGCCAGTAACTGACCTGGCCCCAGCAGCCTTACCTGGGATCCTGGGGGCCTCCAGGGGATGCAGCCATGGCAAGAAACCTAGCTGGCAGTTGGAATGTCGCTCTGGCCAGCCAGGCTCTGGTTTTGGGTGGCACATTCTGCTGCCACATGCTCTGCCCTGCCTTTTTTTGGTGTGTTTTTTTTGACCCTGGGAATCCCAGGGTCAACCCCCCTCACGCTACAAAGTAGCAGTGCGAGGAATACCTGCATGTGTGGTGTGTGGTGCTGCAGATGGGTCTGCAGTGCCACATACCCCCTGTCCATGCTCGTCTGGACATGCCCCTGGAGTCCATTTTGGAGAAGCTGCCGTTATATCAGTTCCATACTCATCTTCTATGTAGGTGCTTTTTCACATACATCAGGTATGAACAAGTTAAAGATCAGCTAAATCCAGACAGGTGGGCACAAGCATTTTTCCAATGATTCAAGATCATTTTTGCTTACGATTAGGGAAATACATAAGAAACCTGAGTAACAATTAAAGCATAGTGATATGTCAGAAAATAACTTTACCACAATGTGCTTTAGTTGTACTAAAATTCCAGCTGATAAGTATGGCTGCTTTAAGAGCTCCCTAGATGGCAGTAATGATATAAACCATGGCTGGCTAAGTTCCTATAAATGTATCTTCACTATAAATATCTCTGCATTAATTTTTAAAAATCATACAATGTATGTATCAATAACAACCAAGCAAAACAAAACAAGAGGAAAAAGATATTGATGAAAAGAAAAGAAAAGAAAAGAAAAGAAAAGAAAAGAAAAGAAAAGAAAAAATACCACCACAGGCTGATAGACAATATGATGTAAATGCTTTTGAGTCATTGGTGTGGTGAAGTCTTTTTTTTCTTTGAAGAGAAACTCTGAGAGATCTTGCTGTTCCTTGGCCTGCTGTCATTATTGTCAAGTTTTACTTCTTTACATTGTAGAATATCAAGCTGTATGGCTGTTAGAAATGGAAGCAATCTCAAAGCCTCAATCAAAAACAAGCATCATTTATATGTACCAGCAAAAATCCCAATAGGCTGGAGGACAGAATGGGCTGGATTTTGCATTAGTCAGGTGTGCAGACTCCAACATAAGGAAGGGAAAAAGATGAGTGTCTAATTACCCTTTTCAATGCCAGGAAAAATATCTAGAGGAAAGTTTGCCAAATTGAATACATTCTAAGACATGGTGCCACTCAATAAACCAACTCCTCTTTTTTGGAGGAATAGAAGAAAGCTTCAAAATTGTCAGGTGTAGAGCAAAAACAATGTTTTGCCTTTGCAAGCTACAACGCCTTTGGTGTTGAGTGATAACATTGCATAAAGAGGAAGAAGAAACATTGAATATTCCCTGAAACACTGAAATAATAGAGGCATTAACTACTCAAAAGGAAGATCCTCAGATTGCCAACAAATGTTTTCCTAGAAAAATTTGGAAATTCAAGAGAACATTATTCTTTGCCTACAAAAATGTTTAGCTGTGCTTGGTGGGGTGGGGAAGATAGTAAGGAAACAACTCCTGAAACAAAGATGGTGGTTCTGGATCCAAATGACCCCTGCCAGCCCCCCAGGGTCCCCACTGCTCCCCCAGCCCCCCTGACCTCTGCCTGCTGCTGTAGCCCCCTCATGGCTGCCCCCCCCCCCCCCCAGCTGCCTTGCCTGTTGGGACTTTGGACCTTTAAGAAAAAGAAAAAGCCAAGGAAAGCCCTGGGACTTACCACTCCTGGTGCAGCCTTGGGGCTTCAGGGGCTCCCGGAGAGCCCCCCACATGGTGCGAGGCAGCGGGGGGCAGTGGGGATCGCCCCACGCTGGCAGAAGTGGTGAGTCCCAGGGTTTCTTTAGGGGTTTTTTTTTCTTAAAGGGCAAGAGCTGGCCCATGCAGGGCACCTGTGGAGGGGCTGCAGGAGCGGGGGGGGAGTGCTTGGGGGCTCATGCAGAGCCCCCCATGAACCATGGGGTAGTGGGGGGCAATGGGGATCGCCCCCCGCCTGGCAGCACCTGCTGAGCCGGGGCTTTTTTTCCCCCAAGTGCTGGGAGATGGGGCACGTGTGGCAGCCACTGCCAGGCTGGGAGAGGGGTGGGGGATGGGCCTGGCCTGGCTGATTCAGCCGAATCAAATCAGGACAGTGATTCCAAATCCGAATGTGAAGTGAATACTAGCCACTTCACACAGGCCTACTTGCATGTGGGGCCCAATACTGGACCAGTCTTGCAGGTTGGATCCAGCGCATGAGGCTGGCCTGTGGGCTATATTCAGCGCAGTCCTGGATCCAGCATGTAGGGCTCGCATGATGTGACCACCACATGCATCACGTGCCCCTGGCTGGCTATATGTGTTGCACACAGAACACATCCACTCCAGCCCCTGCACTGTGTACAGCCCATGCAACTCTTGCACCACAGCAGGGTCGGGGCAACTTGTGCTGCATGCGGCATGCAAGGCTAGCCCAAGACCCACTGGACAGTACTGTGGGATGGATAATAGGCTCCATGGGTTGGATCCAGCCTGTGGGCTGTATCTTAGACATCCCTGCTCTATGGCTAGGTACAGACATTCTAAAGGCCCAAGGTAGAATCAATCTAAGTTACGCAGTTTTCTGTAAGTGGCATAGTTTAGATCGGTAGTGAATAGAACACAAATTCACCCTTTTTGGGGGCATGGAAATCTTAGACTGGGTTCTGCTATTTTAAAACCAGTCCTTGTGTGCCAGACTTCTACTTTGTTATGAGCATAGACCATTTCTGTGTACTGAACTTCTATTCTGTTACAGGTATAGACTGGTTTCTCATCACTTATGCGGATAAAAGTGTAATGTCCAGGCCTAAAAGAGGATATTTAACAGACTAAGCAAACCTGGGGAAGGGTGGAAGGGCTGCAAGCACAGGATCACTAAAAAAATGAATATTTGCAAGATATTTTAGGTCTCTTTTCCTTCACAGACTTAGAACTATATTTTGAAATTGAAAGTGCAATAGGCACTCCTACAAAAAATGCATATGAACTCCACTTAATAGCAAACTCCGCTGAATTTTCACATACAAGTGCCAGCCTGTCTTAACTGGCACCATCGTTCTTTACAGAGCATGGTCTACGCACGGATAAGTTCTTTGATGGCTGCTGAGTCTGATGCATGAGTGGCAGTCCTACCAACAGGTAGGGCACACCTATGCACTAACAATGTTCTGAATCCAAGCAGTAGATTCTTTCATCCTCTAATGTGGTCATCACAAAACTTGATCCAGTCCACCTCACAACACCTCACTCCATCTACAAATTGACTCCACCAACCAGAGTGGCATTCTGCACTCCTTTCCTAATCATCCACAGAGATTCCAAAGGATGCTAAGTCATTTTGGCAAGCATCCCAAAATCTGTAGAGGTCTGTTACTCCTTCTAGACCCTTCAAGAGCTTCAGAGTATAGCACATTCTTTGGGATCCTGTGATCTGGCATTCGCTTGATATGACCAAGTCACCTGAGTCTTTTCTTATTAATCAATGTTCCCATGAAAGACATGCCAGCACAATGTAACACTTCCACATTTGTCACCCTGTCTTTCCATCTTATTCAAATAATTTTATGCAGGCATCTGATATGAAAGCTTTTTAGTATTTTGGTATATTTGGCAGGCATAGGTCATCCATGTTTCTGAGCCATATAGAAAGGTGGATAAAACACTTGTCTCATAAATATGGATTGTCACTTTAGTTGACAGTTTGTTATTGCTCCAGGCTCTGTCTTGGAAAAGTCCAAAGTTCCAGGCTGCTTTGGCAATTCTAGGAAGCTCAGCATTAAGATCTATATTCCTGGTATCAGTAGAGCTAAGGTAGAAAAACTGGTCAACGACAGCCAGAAAAGTACCATATAGTTTCATAGTTGTTAGGGGCTGGAAGGGACCTTACAGATCATCGGGTCCAGCCTCCCTGCATTTCAGCAG
>NW_005842607.1:765212-770863 GCF_000455745.1 Alligator sinensis
ATGGGTATCAAGATGCCTCTTGAAGATTGCCAGGGCGGGAGACTGTAACACCGCTGGTGGGAGCCTGTTCCAAAACCTCGGCACTTGACTTGTAAAGATTTTTACCTTATGTTGAGCCTGATGTGGTCTTCAGTCAGTTTGTGCCCATTATTTCTTGTCCTCTCCTGGGGGACCTTGGTAAATAGATGCTCCCTCAACCCCTGATATACACCCCTGCTATACTTGTAGGCTGCCACCAAGTCCTCTCTGAGTCTTCTCTTTTCCAGGCTCAACAGTCCCAAGTCTTTCAGCCTCTCCTTGTATGACCTGGTCTCTAGGCCTCTAATCATGCATGTGACCCTTCTTTGGACTCTCTCCAGCTTCTCCACATCCATCATGAAGTATGGCACCCAGAACTGGATGCAGTACTCCAGCTATGGCCTGACCAAGCGGGAAGATGACATCCTTTGCCCTGCTCGAGATGCCTCAGTGGATGCATGCCTATGTTTGATTAGCTCTGCCAGATACAGCATCTCATTGGTGGCTCATGTTCATTTTGTTGTCAGTCATGATACTCAGGTCTCATTCAGTTGTGGTGCTTGCAAGCGTAGCACTGCCGAGCCTGTAAGCATGCTGTGGATTATTTCTCCCCAGGTGGAGCACTTGACATTTTTCTGTGTTCAGAGACATTTGGTTGAGGTCCACCCATCTCACAAGCCTGTCCAGGTTGGCCTGTATTGCCAGCTTGTCTTTGAATGTGACCATGCTCCCCCATAGTTTGGTGTTGTCTGCAAACTTTGCTTATGATACCTGAATCTAAGTTGTCAATGAACATGTTGAAGAGCACTAGTCTGAGTACTGAGCCGTGTGGGATGCCACTGGTCACCTTCTGCCATGATGACTCAGTTCTGTCCTACCATGGGTCCTACCATGGATCCAGTTGCCTAGCCACCAGACCATAAAGTATTGGAGGCCACGCTCTCCCAATTTGACCATGAGGACATCATAGGAGACCAGGTCAAAGGCCTTCTTGAACTCCAAGTATATGATATCAACTTCATTTCCCCTATCCATGTGGTGAGTTACCTGATCATAGAAGGAAATGAGGTTGGTCTGGCATGACCTGCCAGTTATGAAGCCATGTTGGTTGTTCTTCAGAATACTGCCATCAGTTACCCTGTGTATAATGGATTCTTTGATAATTTTCTGCAGAATTTTACCAGGGATTGAGGTCAAACTAATTGGCCTGTAATTTCCTGGGTCCTCCCTTCTCCCTTTCTTAAAGATGGGTACCACATTGGCCTTTTTCCAGTCTCCTGAGACCTTTCTCAAGTGCCACGAGTCTTCAAATAACTCTGCCATTGGTCACATGATGGCATCAGCCAGTTCTTTTAGCACTCTCAGGTGTGGTTCATCCGGTCCTACTGACTTGTAGAGATCTAGCCTTTGTAGGTGTTCCCCCACAAGATCTATGCCAACTGTGGGAGGGTGGTCACCCCCACCATGGTGATCTGGTAGTATGTCAAACAGGCTAACATCCTTGGACTGGTGTCATACTAACATGAAGTAATCATTCAGGAATTCGTTTTTGCCCTGAGTGTCAGTTACCAGCTGTCCCAGTTCATTCATCAGGGGCCCTATGCTTCCCTTGTTCTTTTTTCAACTTCCTACGTATCTAAAGAAGGACTTTTTGTTGTCCTTGATTCCGGTTGCCAGTTTGTGTTTGGTTAGTGCCTTAGTTGTCCTGATGTGCTTCATACAGGTGCGGGCTGTTGCTGAATATTCTGTTTGGTTGCTTTCCTGACTTTCACCCCTTGTAGGCTTCTTGTTTTAATTTCACATGTCCATGACTTTCTTGTTGATTCAGGGGGGTCTCCAAGCACTTTTGCTGCCTTTCTTGTAAAAGGGAATGGACTTCCTTTGGCCTTTTAGGGTGGTTTCCTTGAGGAACAACCACTCTTCTTGTATTCCCTTTCTCATTGGACTGTGGTCCCCCAGGGCCTTGCCCACCAGTCTCCTGAGTTTGTGGATTTCCTAAAATCAGGGATTACTATCCTATTGGCTGATTTTCCTGACTTATGGTGGATGGAGATGGTGATCATCTCATGGTCATTGTTGCCCAGTTTCCGTTTTATCCTCAGGATGCTCACCAGATCGACCCCTTTGGCCAGAACCAATTCTAGGAGTGCCTTGCCCCTGGTCAACCTGTAAACTTCCTGAGTTAGATAGAGATTTATGTATAATCTTTGCTTCTAGGGAGGTGTAATGCTCCTTCACATAGAGAACAACTCCTCCATCCTTCTTTCCAACACGATCCCTCCTATACAGGGTGTATGCCCCTATCGGCATAGTGGGTCTCCAAGAACCCTATGAGATTGTACTGCTTGTTGGCTAGAAGGAGGTCCAGTTCCTCCTGCTTGTTTCCCATGATTCTGGTGTTAGTGTACAGGCAACTAAGCTTGCCAATGGAGGCCGTAGTCTTCCTGGTGGGCTGTGGAATGACCTGTCCATTGACTGGTGTCAGAGAAAGCTTCCTATTGTACCCTGGGATGCTGGTTTTAAGGTTGCCATTTCTTGGGCTTTTGTTAGTAGTAGATGGTCCATCCCTTGGTGATTTAGGGCAGAGGTAGGCAAAATATGGTCCATGGGCTGGATCTGGCCTAGAAGGTGACTGGATCCAACCCACAGCTGCTGTCACAGTGCTCCACATGGAGCCATGCCTCACCTGCTCAGGCTAGGGCAGCCTGTGCCAGGCTCCCACTGGTGCCCACAGTTCAGCCCCAGGCAGTTTGCGCAGGTTCCGGTAGGCTGTTCCCAGTGTAGCTAAAGCCAAGTGCTGCTCTGTGCCCCCTGCCTCCAGTGGTGGCTCCTGATCTTGCCTCTGCTGCACCACACGACTGCCACTACAAGTGAGCAGCTTTAGCTTGGCAGCTCCTGTCCCAGCACACAGGGCTCTGGCTCCAGCTCCTGGCTGCCTTCCACTAGAGTGGGAGTGGCAGGGTGTGACACAGTGCAGCAGGAGTGGGAGGAAAAGCTGCTGGAGATGGAGGATGCAGAGCAGCTCCAGGCTGGCTTCAGCCACACTGGGAACAGCCTGCCAGAAGCTGCTCCTGCCACACCATGCCACACCATTCTGAGAGAGAAAACTCAGCCAGGTGGTTCCTACCTCAGCACATGGGGCTCCAGCTTCAGCTTCCTGCTGCCTTCCCATGAGTTGGAGCTAGACCTATGCACTGGGGCAGGAACTGCTTGTCTGAACCTGTTCACCCACAGTGGTGCAGTGTGGTGCAGCATGGGAGGGGCAAGATCAGGAGCAGGAGCCAACACTGGAGGCAGGGGGAGCAGAACAGCACTTGGCTGGGCTGCACCTGGCTGGGATGGAAGCACAGTGTGGGCTTCCCCACCACAAGTGGCTGTGGCTTGGCCTTATGCAGAGTGCTGTGCAGGCAGCACAGATGAGCTCTGCTGCATGCATCCTTGCCCCCTCTCTCTCCCCTCACCCACAGCATGCTCCCAGGACCAATCGCCCAGACAGCCCCCCTCCACATGTACAGTGCCCCCCACACACCCCCACACTCTAGAGGGCAGAGGCACGGGATCCAAGTATTGTCCTCCCACTCCTGAACACTGTTACCTCCCCACCTGCAGCCCCATAGGAAGTTTTGGTGAGTTGTTGCAGATGAGCAGGGAGTGCTAACAGCCTACAACAGATCATCAAAATGCCCCATGTGGCCCTTGGGTCCAAGTAATTGCCCACCTGATCTGGGTGATATCTGGAACTGGTTCTGAAGAGCCTTGGTACATAACCAGGGGTCTGGGTTTTCCATTTCCCAAGGAAAAATGGAGAAAAATGCAGTTTCCCTTTTACTGAAGACAGACACAGATTTCTCAATTTAACAGAGAAACATGTGGATTTTGTACTTTTGCAAAGAGCTCTCCGCAGGCTGGCAGAGTTCCAGAGAGTGGGATGGGGGATACCAGGAGGAGGGCAGTCAGGCAAGGGGTGCCATGTGCTTGTATATGCACATGGCCGCCAGGCAGCCTGGAGAGCAGATCTTGAAGCTAAGTCTGGTGGGGAGTGGGGATTGAGGCCTTCATAGGGAGAGAGGGAGTGAATTGGGCAGGGCTGGGGCTGTAGTTGCTGCCCAGTTGGGCGGTGCTTGAGGCTTGGGGCCTGGCGCTGCAACACACAGCCACAGGGCCCCAGCATGGAGCAGAGATGAGGCTGAGGGTGGCTCGTCTGGAAGGTGGGGGGAGCTGGCACCCCACCACAGTGCATGCTCCTGGTTAAGGGGGGAGCATGAGGGGCACATGACCCCCAGATCTGTGTACAAGGCAGTCTGCCCACTGTGGGCTTGGGCTTCCCACCCTGCTGCCCTCCTGCAGGGCCTCTGCAGCCCAGCGGGTGGCACCCAGCATGGCAGGGCAGAGTGGGCCAGGTGGGGAAGCTTCTTGCTGCTGCCCCATGTCGCCCTGTCGAGGCACCCCCTGCCTGCTTGGCAGCAGCGAGGGTGACAGTGCAGGGTTGTGCCCCTCACTGCTGCAGAGCACGCAGGGGGCATCTCACTAGGGCAGTCTGTAGCTCACAGAGGCAAGCAAAAAGCTTCCCCACCTGGTCCTGCTCTGCCCTCTTGTGCCATGTCCTGTCTGCTGGTCTGCAGAGGTCCGTGGGGAAGGCAGCAGGGCAGGGAGCCCAAGCTCACAATGAGCAGCTTGCCCCTGCACCCACCCCCACCCCATGCACAGATCTGGGGTCATGGGTCCCCTCTGGCCCCCCTGCAGTGGCAGGCAGTCGTGCCCCCGCCCAAGCCTGCAGTGGGCAGCCCACAGCCGCCCCCACCATGGGCTCCACTCTGGCTGTGCCCCCCCATGGGGGAAGGGAAACTGGGATTCATGCTCTACTCTGCTCCCACAGGCAACAGGCAGGGCTCAGGTACTGCTGCGGGGGGCAGGGGCTTCTGACCTGTGTCCCTGGCCCCATAGCCCTGGCAGCTGAGAGCCCCCTCTGGCAGGGCTAGGCAGGGGTAGGGGACTGTGGGTGGGTGGCAAGGGCACCAGCAGGGCCAGGGGGTTGTGGGGAGGGAGTGAGGGGCACCAGCTGGGTGAGGGGCTGTGTTTGAGAAGTGAGGGGCACCAGCAGGGCCGTGGGGTGGTAGCTTGGGAGTGAGGGGCCTGGACTTTCATTCTGTGAGCTAAGGGGGAAGGGGGAGCTATGATTTTCCATGACATAAAAGGCCAAAATCAAATATCAAAATATATAGGTATTTAAAATTAATGTTATTATAGTGACTGAGGCACTGGCAGTCTTCCAAATTGCTTTAAAATTGTAAATATATCAATAAAACATTGTGTTAAATTGATGCCTATATATATAGCAGTGTCTCATTTTAACCAGATTTCAGGATTTTTATCAGAGAAAACCAGGATCCCTGATGATAGCAGTCTTCTTCAAGCTTATTGCTAGTCCAAACATTATGCATGAGTCAGAGAACTTGGTAATGAGATGTTGTAGGGCATCAACAACGTGAGCCCCAAGGGCTGCATCATCTTCAAACAACAGGTCCTTTATGATGATCTCCTTCACCTTCATCTTAGCTCTGAACCCTGCAATGTTAAACAGTCTCCCATCATGTCTAGTGCTGAGACAGACACCCTCCTGAACATCATGGAAC
>NW_005842607.1:770883-789034 GCF_000455745.1 Alligator sinensis
GAAGTAAATGTTAAACATTATGGGAGCCAGTATGCAGCCCTGCTTCACTCTGATGTTGATGTTCAATGAGTCAGACTCTTGGTTTTCATACATTACAGTTGCCTTCATGTTATGTAAGGATTTCACAAGGTTTAGCAGTATAGGTGGACAACCAAGCTTCTTCAGAACAGTGTAAAGCCCTAACTAACTGTGTCAAAGGCTTTTGTTAAATCTATAAAAGCCATGTACAGTGGGACATCCTTCTCTCTGCACTTTTCCTGCAGTTGGCTTACAGAAAAGACCATGTCTGTGGGGGACCTTTCCAAGCGGAAGGCACACTGGCTCTACATCATGCTGGCTGTACATCAAAGACAACATCAAAGCTCTACATCAAATATCACATCAAATCAAATGGGGTAGATTTTTCAACTGGTAAGAGACATACCATAGATTCTTTGTGGATTCTGGGCTTCAATAGAAAAAAGTACCTCTAGGGATATTGACCCCCAGACTATTGACTCTCAGACCCAGATAGCAGCAGCCAGCTAAAAATGTTATGGGAGTTGAGAGAGGCTGTGACAGAAGAAAGCAGTAACAATGCAGGGACTTTAACTATCCACAAATAGACTGGGCCAATCTATTATAAAGCTGAGGGATCAGAGGGATTATAATCTCTGCAGAGGGGTTATAATTATAATCTATTATAACGGATGCAGAGACCAAATTTCTTGATGTTTTAAAAAACTTGTTTCTGGAACAGTTAGTCCTGGAACCCACAAGAGGAAAGGCCATTCTTGACCTAATCTAAGCAGTTTTGTGTTTGGTGCAAAGTATATGCAGTGTTATTGAGCTGCTTGGCAATAGCGAACACAATGCAACTGGGTTTGACATCTATGTAGGAGGGGAGACAAGAAAATCTAGCACAGCAGTCTTTAACTTTAAAAAGGAAGACTACATCAAAATGTAGCTAGCTAGAATTTAAAAGGGGGCCCTAAGGAAGTGAGGAACTTGTAAGCAGCATGGGAACAGCTTAAAAATACTATATTGAGGTACACTATAAAAGAAGGCTCAGGGGTGACTTGATAGCCACCTACAAGTATGTCAAGGGAGGACAGACACCAGGATCTGGGAGAGCAACTGTTCAGAAAAAGCACGCCCTGGGAGGACGAGGACCAAAAAGCACAAGCTAGTCAAGGAAAAGTTTAAGCTAGACATACAGAAAAACTTCTTTTCCATATGGGTAACTAGAATCTGGAATACACTTCCAGTAGAGGTGGTGCAGTTGTCAACCCTCACGGTGTTCAAGCGGAGGCTGGACAAGCACCTCATTGAGCTTGTTTCAGCCTGTAACAGGGGGCCTGCTCCGGGCCTATCTCACTGTGGCCCACCCACCTGTTTCTGGCCTAACCGCCCACCTTCTCGCCCGCCACACCTTGTTGTTAATTGATTAATAGATGCTAATAAGCAGGAGGCTGCCCATTTCCTGCCTCGATGCCAGGGGGCGCTATCTGCGGCTCCATTCCTCCCCTATACCGCAGCCCAAGCTTCGCAGATGGCATCTCAATCTTCTCATCATCACTGGCCCCCACACTGGGCCCCAGAAATCCTCCAAATTGAACCCCGCCTGGATTCTTCTCCTCAGGCGGTCTCATCCACCTTCATACTGGGCAGCATAGCTCCCTGAACCACTTCCCCTTTGGGTGTGGTCCCCCCGGGACCTTTGGCTCTACTAGCCCTGGCCCACCTCCAGGCCAGTCGGGACCTTTGCCCCCCCAGCATTGACCAGGCAGGGGAAGTCCAGACAGGCCTGTGTCTATGGCCTTTTCTCTCTGGGGGTCCACCCTCCAGACCCTATGAAGGGGTAACCCACCCAGTTGTGGGGGCTAGGGGTTAAGGCACCCCAACCCGCCTTTCACCAGGTGGTCACAGGTCTAGCATTTCCTGGGGGCTCCCGTGCCACTGGAAGCCCCACCAGGCCACCCACTCCCGGCAGGGTGCAGTTTTAGGTCATGTCCAGGACCAGGAGCCTCCTGACCATCCCCTACAGCTCCTCCCTTACCTCCAGATGATACCAGCAGCCCTACAACCAGGCAATGCTGTTGCCCAGCCTCCAGCAGCAAAACTGCCCTGTTTATATGGGCAGCCCTAGGTTCAAAATGGCTGCCCTCATCAGGTACCTGGCAGCTGCTAGCTCCAGGTCCTTAAAGTGGCAGGCACAAACAGTGCCCTGCCACAGAGCCCAATTACCTCCTGCCCATGGCAGGGGACCAGACTTGGTGATCTTATAGGCCCCTTCTGGTCCTTCTTTCTATGATTCTATGATATAGAGAAAATGCATTACACAAATTAGAAAAGAATGGAGAGAGGACCAAAAGAAAGCCAGCATGATTTAATGGCAGAGTTGCAGAGGCAATAAGCAGAAAAAAGACTTATTTAAAAAAGTGAAAGTCAAATCCTAATGAGGAAAATAAAAAGAGCATAAACATTGGCAAATCAAATGTAAAACTGTAATAAGACAAGGTAAGAAAGAATTTGAGGAGAAACTTATTAGAGACACAAAAGGGTAACAATAAAAATTTCTTTAACTGCATTAGAAGCCAAAGACCTGCCAGAGAGTCAGTTGCACCTTTGGATGATCAGGGTGTAAAAGGGATTCTAAAGGATGACAGGGCTACTGCTGAGAAAATAAAGGCATTCTTTACATTTGTCTTCACTGTGCAAGAAGTTAGGGAAATTCCATCACCAGATCCACTCCTCTCTAGAGACAAGTCAGAGGAGCTGACGCAAACTGAGGTTTCAATAGATGAGGTCAGAGGAAACTGATAAACTAAACAGCAGCAAATTACCAGGACCTGATGGCATTCACCCTCAGGTCCTGAAGGAGGTCAGATTGGAAATTGCACACCTCCTAATTGCAGTATATAACCTATCACTAAAAACAGCCTTGGCACCAGACAACCAGGGGTTGCCAGTATGACTCCCATATTAATAAAAGACTCTAGAAGGGATGCAGGGAACAACAGGCTGGTGAGCCTAACTTCTGTTTCTGGAAAACTGGTAGAAGCAATAATAATAAAAAGGAACTATTTGCTACATGGATGAATGTGATTTGCTGGGGAGGAATCAACATGGCCTTGTCAAAGGGAAATCATGCCTCACCCACCTGTTATATTTCTTTGAGGGTATCAGTAAGCAGGTGGATTGGGGCAATCCAACTGACATATTATATTTAGACTTCCAAAAGCCTTTGACAAGGCCCACCATCAGAGGCTCCTAACTAAATTAAGTAGTCATAGGATTACAGGCAGCGTCCACTTGTGGATTAGAAATTGGCTTCAAGATAGAAAGCTAAAAGTGAATATAACTGGTCAGTTTTCAGGATGAAAAGAAGTAAACAGTAGGGTCAGCCAGGGATCTATGTTGGAACCAGTGTTTAACATATTCATAAATGAACTGGAAAAGAGGGTGAGTAGTGAGGTGGCCATATTTGCTGATGACACAAAATTATGCAAAGTGGTAAAGACCAAGGAAGACTGAGGAACTACAGGAGGATCTGGCACAGTTGAGTGAATGAACAACTAAAGGGAAGATGAAATTCAATGTAGATAACTGTAAAGCGATACTCAATTACCCAAACTATACCTAAACTATGATGGACTCTACATTAGCTATTACTGCACAGGGAAGAGGTCTGGGAGTCATTGTGGACAGTTTGCTAAGAAATTCAGCTCAGTGGTCAGCAGCCATCAAAAATACAAATGAAATGTTAGGGATTATTAAGAAGGGAATTTTAAACAAAACAGAAAGTATCATTATGCCCTTTTATAAATCCACTGTACATCCACATAATTGAATAGTGTGTCCAGTTCTGGTCCCCATGCATCATAAAGGATATAGGAGAACTAGAGAAGGACAACAAGGTTGATCAATGGTATGGAGGGAAATCCGCATGAGGAGAGACTAAAGAGGTTAGTCCTATTCAGTTTAGAAAAGAGATGCTTGAGGTGGGGACATGATAAGGTTTTACAAAATACTAAATGTTGAAGAGAAAATAAATAGAGGTTTATTGTTTACTCTTCAACAAAACTAGGGGTTTCAAAATGAAACTGGTAGGTAGTAAGTTTAAATCTAACACAAATAATTTCTTTTTCACAGCGTGTAATTAAAATCTAATTGCCGCCAGATATTGTAGAAGCTGACAATTTAGCTAGATTAAAAAAGGGATTGGACAATTTCTTGGAGGAAAGGTGCATCAGTAGCTACTGAGCATGGGAGATAGGAATGCAGCCTCTGAATTAGAACTTCCTAGACCTTAAATGCTGGAGGCTGCAGGTGAGGGAGAAACAGTGGGAAAAAAAACCCACTGGTCATACCCTATTCACTCCCTTTCAGCATTCACTCTCTGGCAATGTGTGGCACAGAATACTGGCCGAGATGGACCTGGCAATATTTATGTTCTTATATTTGTATGTACCTGGTGGTAATAGGACTGTACCAATGGAAAGTAATGAAAATACTTGCTTTCTCTGCTAGATTTAGTTTCTTTAGTGAATTCAGAGGTTGGGAAAGTTGCTGGCAGAGAACTATAATGATTTTAGGTACAGGCAGTCGTCAACTTACAACTTTTCGAGTTACAACATTTCTCACTTACAACATTTATAAACTGACACCCTGTTTCAACTTTCTGACATCAGTTTCAACTTTACGACGCTTGATCCGATTTGATGCCATGCCAGCGAACAAGTTTACTGTGTCACCCATCTCCCTGGAGAACATCTGCCCAAACTTCCTTGGACACTTTCTTTAAGAAAGCAGACAAGACTCCAGAAAACCCTGCAGCCAAGACTCCTGAAAAGACTCCAGCCAAGAACCCTTCAAAAAGTCCAGCAAAGTCACCTCAAAGAAGTCCTTCCAAATCAATATGATTGCTATTTACAATATAAATACATTAATGTAGTTATATTACTCATCTATAATTGATCAAGTACAAAATTCTGGGGTATTTTTGGTGAAAATAGAGTGTCGGGCCTTGGTTCAGGAACCAATCCCCCACTTATAACATTGTTTCTTATGAGAAAATTGGTTTGGAGTTACAACGTTTCGACTTAAGACGTGATTTTCAGGAACCAATTGTGTCATAAGTCCGAGGACTGCCTGGGAAATATCGCAGAGTTACAAGAATGCTCAACATCCCTATGCAAATTGCTAATTAATAGACAAAATTAATAGACAGTATTCAAGAATGGATGGTATAGCTCATGGGTTTTCTAGCATGAACAAAATGTGTTGTGTACTGTGAATATCTTCCTCTTACAATTCTTTCCATCAAAAACAGAGGTCTATGTGGATTATTTTTAAAACTGCATTTTGTCAAGAAGCTGGATGTATAGTGTATTTTCATTGGTGGCAAAATCACGTGTAGAACTGATACACTGAAAACCAGAACTACAATGGAAACTACTAAAGTTTTTAGTCAAATAAAGTTTAGTTTAGTGACTCATATGCTTCCCCACTAGAGTAGTTGGTGACTCAGGGGTCCTGGTAATCGCCCCCCATCAGCCATATGCTATTATCTTAAATTCATTCAAGACATTAACCATAACCTATCACTCTTCTGTTCCTACTAGCACCTCTGGGTAAACTTAAACCAAAAGCATGTGGATCTCAGGCCTAATCCAAGCAGACAAACATCTATATTCAAAAACAACGTTACAGCTGGTCTCCTTACTAACAGCTTTACCTGAAGTGCCAAGTTCTGATTTCTAATTGACACTGAACCTTAATGTAAACTAGAGGTGTGTTTTCCTGCCAATAGGTGAAGTCTCGTAATGGTCACATCTCCCCACGGATGGCTAGCAGGATGCCTCCTGAAGTGAAAATATAAGTCATTATCCAGGCTTTGTAGTTTCGTTTCTCTTTACTTCCCCTCAATTACACAAATGACATACATAAAACATAGAAAAGGTCCCGCCATCAAGGAGAGGCTTTCAGAAGCCTGTATTCTGAATCTGCAATGGGAAAAGGGAAGAATCTCTTCCTGGCTGCCATGAATTAGCATTTTGTCTGCCCCTTACTGAGCTCCTTACTCTCTCTCCATTTTTTATATACAGGCAACAGTTCTGCAAGTCTGGTAGAAATGTGAAAGGTGGTGCACATGGACACTGTGGAGAAGCCTGCACAAATTTTATGCGGGAGTTGAGGATTCATATGAACACAGGAATTTGGCTGCCACCACTGTAGACTTTCATGAACCATACATTCCCATGGAAATTAAAAGTCAGTGCCCTCTTTATTTAAGACTGCAGGTCATACTGTGTGCCAAAACCCTCGGGGAGCAACCTTTTGGGCAGACATGCCACAAGGTAAGCACCGCACCCGCCCCAAGTTCTATTTCATTCCCTTTCCCCTGGTGCATTGGTTGCTCTGCTGTCTGCTCCCAGCCTTATGCTCCCTGCCTGGGCGGTTGCTCTGCTTTCTGCTCCCTGCCTTACCTACCACTGTATTTCCTGTCCTGGCCTAATCAGCTACATGCCACACACAAAAGATCCTTGTGCCACCCATCCCACTTCTGCATGCTCCTATATTAATACAACTGTAGGAAAATTCCTGTGACTTCAACCCTGTTTCATTCATTCAACCATTGTTGCTACACTTATTTCATTATTGGAGCATGCAGATAAAACAGTTACAGCCTAACAACTGATTTGTGCTCCCCAGCAGCAAATTCCCCTCTCCTCTTAAAGCAGAAGGCAGGGCAGGGCAGAATCAAAGGGCACCTACACATATGTCTGACACCTGCTCCAAGGTGTTCTACTTAATCTAGTCTGCTGGGGCATTCTAATTAGAATACTCTAGTAGCCTTGGTGTCACATGTATTCAGAGTCCCCTCATTTCAGAAAGACGGTGGGGGCACTTTACCTAAAGCTCAGCAAATAAGCTTTAGTTAAAGTGCCCCCGCTGCCATTTTGAAATGCGAGGACCCTGAATACATGAGATGCTGCGAGCATTTTACTTATAGTGGTGTTTTAATTAGAGTGGCTCCCCTCCCCACCCCAGAGAACATGTAAATACATATGATTAAACATTAGCGATTAACTGGTTCAGAGATGCATGAGCCTCCATAGGCAGCAGACTACATCATCAGCAGGGATCCTGGTTTTCCCTGATAAAAAAAAAACCTGCAAATTCTCTGATTAAAACCCCCAAAATCCATTATTAAAATTAAAGGTCCCCCATCCCTCCCCTTCACTCCCCCCCAACAGCCCCCCCAGCTCTGCTCATGCCCCTCACTACCCCCACAGACCTCTGCCCTGCTCGTGCCCCTCACTCCCGCACAATGGACCCCCAGCCCTACTGGTGCCTCTCACTCTCCCCACAGCCCCCGCCCTGCCCTGCTCATGCCCCTCACTTCCCCACAACAGCCCCCTAGCCTTACTGGTGCCCCTCATTCCTTGACCAGCCCCCCCAGCCCTGCTCATGCTCCTCACTCCCCCCACAGCCTCCCTGCCCTGCTCGTGCCTCTGGGCAGAGTTGAGGGTTTCCCACTCTTTTTGTAATCAGTTCTGGCTGGCTGGAACTCTGCCTGCCTGCACAGCTCTTTGCAAAATAGGGAAATGCATGGGTATCTCTGCTAAAAGGGAAAATCCATTTTTTCTCTGATATAATCAGGGAATCTGGGTTTTCTCTGTTTTTCCATTGGAAATGGAAAACCTGGATCCTGTTCATCAGCTACTATGAATGAACTTGCAGAGAGCAGGGGTACTAAACAATTTAAATGACTATGGTACTTGAAATATAAAGGACAGGGACAAAGAATGGAAAGGAAATGGGGAGGGGGCACTGCTGAAAGAGACAAAGGTGTTTAAAGCAGTTAAAAGTTACTTCTGTTCATAGTCTGTAACCTCCCACCCCTCCCCTACTCCCCATGGCTGGTTCCTAAATGGCAGGACTATCTCTCCTCTGTTTGGCACATCACCAAGCTCAGTGGGAGGCAATCTTTTTGGCAGGCATGTTACAAATTAATCCCTACACCCTCCCTGAGCACTACTCCAATCCCCTTTCCTTGCCCAGTTGGTTGCTCTTTTTTCTGCTCTATGCCCCCTCCTCAATCTGCCATGTGTCACACACAGAGGTTGCCCGTGTCACTTATGGCATACATGCCACAGGTTGGCCACCCCTGAACTAGCATACTGTTATCCAAACGCAGAACTTTATGAAAATGGAGTCATCAGCAAAATGATCTGTCTTCAGTCATTGATTTAAGCCTTACATATATTTTCTGTTCCAACTACTTATCATTTACATCAAATATACTTTAACTTTACAGAATTTCATATTTTTGCAGAAGGAATTTTTCTCCTGTTCAACCAAATCATTTGCTGAGATTATTTAAGATTAGGAAAAATATCTAAAATGTTAACTAGGTAATAATAATTTGTAATTTGAAATCTAGTCAGCATTTACTCATCATAATTCATATTCAGTGACTGAAAATGCATGTGCTTTCTTTTGGATTACATTCATTCTTTGGGGATGGTTTTGTTTTCCAAATGCAATATTTTCCTACTGGAGGGGTGGAGGAAAGGTAAGGCAGAAGGAAACAAAAATGAATCTTAATTTATGACTAATGCTGTGACCCACCTTAAGCTTAATATATGTTGCAAAATAGGACATGGCTGGTTTTTTGATCAGCTTTTAATAATCTCTTTTTCAATCAATTTGTTGATGATCATTTGTAAAAATGACCATTGACTCAAGGCTAAGGGTACCAAAAGACATATTTAAAGAGCTTGATGAAGTGGAAGAAAAGATGGAAGAAGGTGAAAAACATGGGCAAACTGACAATTATTGGTAGGATGGATTTTTCCCTTTTTTCTGACAAAGACTTAGAGATACTGAACCTATTATTACATGTTCCTAATTATATATCTGCAATAGATCACTCATTTTAGGTGAAATACCTACTGACTGGGAACATCACTAATTGTTCCTTTTCTGCTGGCATGCCATCCAACTGGAATAATTATATAGCTGCTTCCACATCATCCTTTGCTCTAAAGATTTTGGACACATATTTCTTCTCAGATTGCATAGAATTTAGCACCTTGAATACCTGAATTGAGCTGTCATGTCCTCTTCCTCACTTTCTCTAGTTAGGGATAGTGTTATATTTACAAAATGGTCAAAATGGTCAATTGCAGTGGGTTAGATGCATGTGTGCAGATACAGGAAAAAAAAATTGAGACAGCTCCAGAGCTCCATTGTTTTACGTACAATGCCTAGCGCAATGATTTCCAGTCTTGAAGAGTTATGAAGTTCTCTTATTTATTGCACAAAAGTTTCTGACAGCTAGAATAAGCACAGCTATTAACAGGGGAAAAACATTTAAACCTGCTAAGTAGCTTATCTTATTATTATAACTAGTTAGTTAATTTGCTTTGATATGCTGAAATCAGGCTATAATCATTTGGGGGAATATCCATCTATGGTAGGTCAGAGAGATGTTTAGCAAGAACCAGCAAACAGAGTTGTAACTTCTACAAAACAGTATTAAATAGTCTCATGCCTCCAAAAACAAGTCCTAGATTAAGTCCAAAAAACAGCACTATGTTCACTCAGTCTGTCCACCTGCAGAAGGTTATGCATTTACCCCTGCAGTGAATCCACCAGCTTCTGTTCTGCTGTAGAATACTTCTTTTAAAAAGAAATCTGATCTCACTTTAAAGATCCAAACTGATACTCTATCCTTCCTCTCACTGAGTTGCTCCATCACTCAGTCTGTTCCATGTTTAGGCCTTTATTTCTAGTTTGGCTTCCCTTAAATTTGATTTGTAGCCAATGGATCTTAATTTACAAGCTTCCCCTGGCTGGCTGGCCATAGATGCCCCTCACCTTGATGTGCAGGACCCCTTCTTATTCCATCCTTGGGTCTTCATAGATCTCTGTTAAATACTACTTGGTCCTAGCCAGCTGTACTCTTTGCTTTTTCATCATGCCTTGGCTTTCCCTTCCCCTGCAAAGATACAAATTAGCTTAAAAAACTGTGAACCAAAATATCAGGAATACCCAATGAAATAGCACAAGTACTTATAGGATTTGCTCTGGGACTGAATTAGGTTTAAAATGGTTAAGGCTTGTATGAGGTTACTGTGCATTTCTCTAACCCACTCATATCGTAGGAAGGACTAAAATAATTAGACTGTATTTTAGGCCTCAAAAAACCATATGGTAAAAGCCAAGCTTTTTACACTCACCGGTGGTTGTTTGTCCAAAGGGGAAAAAATTCTGAGAAGCTAATTGCAGTTCGAATGTTCTCTCTTATCCACGCCCAAAATGTGCCTTTTAAAAAGTAGGCTGAAGCATGCAACGTAAAGATGAATCTTGCCTAGACACATCAGTTTTAATGCATACCAATGCAAATAGGTGCAACAGAAATCCCAAAGCTGGCATTCAAGGTTTGGCCAAAAACAATGGAAATTGAAGGGACTCCTCTTTTTTTACTCCACCTTCAAATCTGAAGACAACTGTTTTTATTTGCTGCACATATTTTCTATCAAAAAACTGTAAATTCTCCAAATGCCTACGTAACTTATTGGCATGAATGTTTCTGTATGAAGATTCTTTGAAGTAATGAATGTACCATGTGATGGAAATGTTGCCCTGGTTACTACACAGATTTTTGAATAACAGCAAACTGGTATGTAAACAGTAACACTTATCTAACTTATTGGCACAAAAGTAACTGCTGACAAGTGCATTCCATGAACTCCAAAGGCTCTATCCAGCCCAAATGTGCTTCCTCTTCCAGAGCCTGCTCCTTGTGTTCATGCATTTTTCACCATGCCAGAAGAGCCAGGTAAGGTCAGTTTTAGTATCACATAGCATTGTCCTTTTCACTGGGAGAGGGTCAAGCACCATTTAGTAGTCAAACTCATGGGAGTAACATTCACTGCCTGCACCCTTTAGAATTCTAATGCTAACAGTATGCTATTTCCTGTCACATTGAATGTCAGCAAAGGAAGAAGCTATTTCATGAAGTTATATAGGCCAAAGTAGATCTCCCTCTGGTAGAGCACACTTGATTCAGAATTGGAGGTCCACACATTTACTTCAGTAAGTGAGGCATGGAAAATCCCTAACACTCTCAAGAGCAGATCTTCAGTTTTTATACCTGGATATGGCTCTATTATCTTTCATGGAGCTACACCCATTTGTACCAGCTGTGGATGCTTTTAATTTCACAAACAATGTTCATGTTATAAGGACCACAGTTGTCAGACTTAAGATTCATCTTTTCCACAACCCCATACTGTTATATACTGTGCTTGCTTTTATCTCTCTACACAGATCACTCACTTTTGACAAACTGAGCCCGTGGGTCATTTTATACAACATTCTAGACAAGCACATCTTGGTGTGGGCATCTGGATAGAGCCCTCAAAATATATATATATATATTTTTCTTTTTGGAGTAGCATGTAGCAGTGCTGCACATAGAAATAGTTCAGCAATAATTACATACCTTGCATTACTGTGTATAACTCTCAGGAACTTTACTGTAAAAGAAAGGCAACATATTATTAATGTTTATTTTTATATAGGGACATGACATATTATCAACCAAATAAAAAGATAAATGTCCAATACCTATTCTAGAGGTCATGTCCTAACATATCATACTACAAACAATCTAAGTTATATTCTCTTTTATGACTCTCATATTCATAGCTTTGTGTGTATAACATCTATATTTGCATGCCTGATCATGGTAAAATTATATCTAAATGACTTGCTGAATCTCTCTATGGTCATTTATGTCCAGTTACTGACATTGCACATGAATATAGTTAAGAAAGTTAAGGATGTACTTTAATAGATAATTTCAGAGGAATAGGAATAATGCTGATCTAATTGTTTTTCCCCAGTTTGAAACTGAAATACCAATTAACCTAATACCAGATAACCCAATAACCCAATCAATTAACCCAATACCAAAACCGAGCACCAGAAGTTTTAAAAAACTTGCTAGAACATCTGCATAACTGTACTATTATTAATAAAGCCTGACTAAGTATATAAATCCAAGCCATTAGTTAATCAGAGTAGATGATTTTAAGGTGAAGCACAAGTTTAGATTAACTAAGATGTTTATTTCAACTGGATAAATTTAGACTGATGGGGTAATGAAAGGGGCATTGACAACCACTTGTGAGCTCCTTTAACATATCTATTTTCAGGAAATGTAACATCTGGTGTATACCACATCCATTATCCTATCTGTCCAGCTTAAGTGCACACAAATAATATATGTGCATGACTGATTTCCCTGCTGATGTCTTTATTATTACTTTGAACAGATGAAATCTATGTATTTAGACCAGCCTTTTACTGTTGCTTTTTGTTTTGTACATTCCTATGTCAAATTGCTTAATTATGTGATATTTGGTCACACACTCTAAACATTTCTCACTGTCAATCTAGTTTCTCATAAATAAGACAACAAAGTGGTAACGAAATGAAAAGTTTCAATAGAAAACAGAATTACTTTAATTCAAAACTGTACTTAGAAGATTACTTAACATTAAATGCAAAGCCATTAACAACTTATCTGGAAAACAAAGATGAACAATACAAACTTGCTTGCTGCAATTAATAGATTTTAACACCATGGGAGACCATTCTGATCATCTAGTCTGACTTCCTGTATAACATAGGGCACAGAACTTCACCTAGTAATTCCTTCACAAAGCCTGGAACTTCTAGTTACAGCATAAAGTATATCTTTTAGAAAGACATCCAAACTTGATTTAAAGACTTTGCCTGCTAGAGAATGCACTGCATTCCTTAGGAATTTTTTCCAATAGCTAATTATCCTCACTGTACCTTTTTCTAGCCTTTGGTTGCTAGATTATATAAGCTTCCTTCCTTCTATGCTTTCATGCAGATGTATGAATTTTATGTTAAACTATTCTTATGCACAATTATTTTTGAAAAAAGTGAAGTGCTTCCATAATCAATACTGTGCAAGGTGAATGGCACAAAGCATATCGTCTCTGGATATCTTCTATGAGAACTCTTACATCTAGAAAGCATTCTCTGCTATAAAGTTAATGTTATTGTGTCAAACAGCTTGCTCCCCTTTATTCCACTCTGCCTTTAGCAGCATGTTATTTTCCAGAAGATGGCGCTCATCGAAACTGGCACTTCAGATAATCAAAACAGCATCAGGTTGCTCTCCTCATCAAGACCAGAATTTGGTAGGCAACACCAGTGAGACTTAGTCTATACAGAAGGATATGTTTTGATCAATGTTTTGGAAATGGCTGCCACATAAGCCATCTCTTTGTTACCAATATCAAATACAGGGTGGCCAGCTGTTTATAAATTTATGGAATGTCCAGAAAAAAAGAAATAAAAGTGCTGTCTGTAAAGTCCATTAAAATGGAGGCATCCAGAAAAAATTAAGCAACCATGAGTTGACTGAAGCTCCATCATCAGAAACAAGTTGGATGCAAAGTGTTGATGGAAAGACAGAGTAGAGCAACACCATCTGGTGTCTAAGTAGGAGTGCAAAATCATGCAGGAGCTCTGTTAGGGCTTTGGGGCCCACAGATTCCTCTATAGCTCCTTCCCCCCCAGCCATATGCTGCTGCTTGATCCCACTGCCTGTAGCACTGCAGGATGGGTCTGGGAGTGGTGGTGATGCAGGCAGGAAGGAGCTGCAAGGCCAGGAGGTGGTAGTCCATGTTGGGATGTGGGAAAGTGAACAATGTGGATAAAGTTGGGAGGCAGACTACAGAGTGAGGGGGGGAGGGTCAGTCAATGCAGGGTGGTCAGAGGTAACAGGATATGGGGGTGAGTACGACTCCTGGGGTGTGGGAAGCATGTTGTAAAACCACTGTTGTAGTCAACCAGGGTTGCCAGCCCAAGAATTTTTTTTTAACTGATAATCTGCAATTTTTTTCTGACAACCATTTTTTTTTTTTTTTTTTTTACTATGGTTGGTATTAAATCCCTAATTTGAACCTGGCCCTTGTTGCTTCCATCCAGAGCAGGGGTGGGCAAAATGTGGCTTGTGGGCCAGATGCAGCCCCCCAGGCCATTCTATTCATCCTACGGAGCCCCTAAAAATTTAGAAAATTAATATTTATCTGCTCCTGGCTGCCTGTCATGTGACCCTTGATGGCTTGCCAAAACTCAGTAAGCAGCTCTCTGCCCCAAATAATTGCCAACCCCTGATCTAGAGGCTAACAGAAAGGTTGCAGTTACATTATGTAAAACAAGTCAGTAAAAACATGTCAGTAAAAAAATGGTTCTCAGTAAAACAAAAATGTTTTCAAGTTGGCAACCCTGATCTAACAGTGTTTAGAAAATGTGTTCAATTAAATTGTCATGCTGGGTCATGGGTGGCCAGTTCAGGGGCCACTCAGGAATTGAGGTGCCAGCCAGGGTCAGGAGTGAGCAGAAGCCAGGGACAAGACGGGTCAAGAAGCCAGGGAGTCAAACTGAGACTGGGATCTAGGAACAAGCCAAGTCAGGAATCAGAGAGCAAGCCAAGACATGAAACTGAGAGTAAAACACAAGCTGGAGGGAACAGCAAAGCAGTCTAGGATCAGGTTGAGCTCTGCTATCCAGGCGTTTCCTGTTCCTGATCAGAAGCTTATATAGGGAAGTGAAGGATCAGCTGATCCCAACTGGCCATTCTAGTGACAGTGAGTGTGTGGATGGTTAGGCCCTGATGGAGGCTTCAGGCCAGCTTTCCCCACCCTGGGCGGTCAACTGTAGGATAGTAAGCTGGGATGAGCAGCCAGGCTGGTCAGGCTAAGGCCATGGCCTCACAGAAACTAGTTCCTAAGTATTACATAATCAATTACAAACATGAAAATAAGCTACTTCCAGCTAATACTGGTGCACTTCACCTAACACTGCCTCGAGAGAGAAAAATATGGTGCTGTGCTTAAATCACTATTTGGGATTGGGAGATATGGGTTCAGTTTCTAACAATACAAGGGTAACCTGGATGCACCCAAGTATGTGCTCCCCTCTCCAAATAGAGGGGATGGGTGGCCAGGCAGGAGCACTGTGAGAGGGGGATACAATACCGGCCCGTTCCCTCTCTTGTCTATAGTCTGGCCAGCTCAAAAATAGTTTAACTATACACAGGTTTATTAATATACATATATATTACACTTTACATATAAGGCTATATTCTATAATTGGCAACTAGGAAATTATACCACCACCAATGGCCTCAAATCCAGCACAGGTAAGTAACTGAACACAGGTAAGTCCAAATAACCAACAAGTAAATATAGGTGAACAGCAAATAAGTACTGGCAAACCACAGGGGGGATATCAACAAGGGATTCAACAAAACAGGTAAATATATATGCAATATACAGCAGTTAAACAACAACTCACATTAGAAACAACAAAATATAATATAAGGTGCATCCTACAAAATATGAGGCGCCTCCACACCCTTCAGTGTGTCAACATCACTGTGAGTACTGGAGACTCTCCTTTGATGCTAGGAGCCTTGGCACCACTCCTAAAAAGAAGGAAGGGGCCCCAGAACCTCTCAGCCCCTCGCAGGCTTGCCAGGGACCCATTCTCCACAGGGCCCTCTGCTAGACCCCCTTCCAGGGGCTTTCTCCCTTGTGGGAACCCTTTCCCTGATAACTCACAGCTCCAATGGGCAATGTGGGGTCCTTGTCACCCCAGTCGGGGTTTCCTTCAGCTGATGCAGGGACTCTGATCCCCTCACAGCCCTGTGCCCCACTTCGGGCACCAAGGGCTCTGCCTGTGTCTCATGGTTGGGGGCTCAGGCTGCCTTCTGTGGCTCCAAGGCCCAGGTCCCCACCTAGGACCAGCTGCACACCAAGCGTACATGTGAGTCCTGGCTGCGTGCCAGGAAATGGTGGAACTGAGCTGTCTCAAGTGGCTCCCAGGGTTGGGGTCCTGCCAGACTGCGCCACGCTGCCACCTCTGGGTTCCCAGCCTCACACTGGGGGTTGCAGATCTGAGCTGCCTCGTGCAGCTATAGGGTCTGAGCTCCATGCACCACTATGTGCACCAAATGGCTTGAGACCCAAGCTGCCTCACACAGCTCCCAGGGTCTTACCCCATGTGCTGCACTACACACCGACTGGAGCTGAAGCTGTCTGCCACGTCTGTCTGGTGAGAGGCATCTTTAGGGGCTCTTCAGGGCAATAGTATCCTCCCGCTGGGCTGCTCTTCCTCAGCTCTTCTTAGCCCTGCTCTCTTCTCCTTCCCTCAATGCATCTGCCCACGTGTCGAGCACACTGTTCTTTTAGCCCCTCCAGAAGCTCTGCCCCTGGATTGTAAAGGGACCAATCAGGGTGAAGTGGGGCCAGTCTGCCACCAGTTTCAGGCTATTCACCTTGCTCTGGGTAGGGGTGGGCCAGCTCCTCCCCAAGTGTTACCCGACTGGTGGGAACAGCCCACCAATTGGAATCTAGCTTCTCCAAGCCTGGCAATAGTTGGCAAGCCTGCCACACAAGTTTCCATGAGACTCTACATGTGCATTAACACTGCTTTTGTGTCCTAATTGTAAAATAGGGACAACAAGACACACTTTCTCCCAGCCTTTTTCATCTTATTTATTGAGGATACAAGCTGTTCAAGGCAGATCATCTCCTTTCCAGGGCTGGCACACACAGACCATGTCTACATAAAACACTGACTGTGCACTTGTTACTGCATCATCACTTAGTACTTGCATATGCAAGTACTAAATGATGGTGCAGTAACCAGCATTACTGTGCAGCAGCATCTCTGCATGGCTTCCTGGTGACACTGACTCTGCAGTAGTTTGTTACAACTGTGCAATAGAGTCACGTCACAGTTCTTGCCACGCAACTGTGTGGTATTAACAAGCTACTGTGCAGTAAGCATCTCGTGAAGATGCAGCCCCAAAGGAGGTGCCTGTGAAAGGCACTTATTGCTTTGGCAGTGAGATGACACTCTGCTCTGAACACTGATCCTGAGAAGGACTTGGATGCTGAAAGCATGATCTTTCCCCTTTGCAGCATTCAGAAAATCAATGCTGTGGTGGAGCTCGTCCTCTGTCTACATGGTACCAGGGCTTCCTATGGAAATTCTGCCCTAAGATCAAAACTTCTTGTTCAAGAGCAAGGCTTTAAAGTACACTTAAATCCAAATAACAAAAACTCTGATACTACTTTAGAAGCAGTGTAAAGGAAATTAGGGTTGTTAAAGTAAAAGAAAAATGAAAGACTTCAGTAAACAGTTGGGTAAAGTAATTATGAATCATGCTTATTGTTTGTTTCTTAAACAACAGGACTGAGAGTGGACCAAAGGAAACAAAGGTGGAATTAAGACAGAAACCCAACCCACCCCCAACAATATAAATGCTTATAATTGTTTTGGTGAATATGGGATTATCGAGGTAAGGTTGGATCAAAGAGGCGGAGGTGTGTGTATGAAGTGCTAGACTACTGCATGGGGAATGGTAGCCCTATCTCTTGGGTAACTATTGCTGCCTTGAACCGTACTGTGACACTGATACCAAGAGGCCAGTGTGCCATGTATTAATGTGCTCTTTGTTTTTGAAAGCCTGGTTTGGGTTCTAGAGTTTTGATTAAGAACTTGGTTTCCAAAAACAGGTTTTTTTCCATGATCTATTGACAAAAGAAATGTAGTGGGCTTTTGTAGGTCAAAAGTACTAGCAGAAGAAAACCACAAAGCACTTTCTTTTCCAGTGACACTCTTGGAAGCAAAGGAAATGCAGCCATCAGTGCCTTTCCTTTAAATCTGCCCCTTTCCTTCCTTAACAGCTCCTCATAACTACTAGGGCTGTGCAAAGCTACAGGTGGTGATTCAATTCAGAGGAGATTCGGTGGCTGAATCTTTGAATCCAAATCGAATCAGGAGACCAATTAAGAGGTCCAAATCAATTCAAAGCTCTCCGAATCTTTGGAAAAGATTCGGAGAGCTTTGATGATTTGGACAGTTCCTGGTGGCTCCAGTAGGACTCGGAGCAGATAAGTAGCGGGCAGGGGAGGGGAGGCTGGAGGAAGGGGGAGGAAGCCATGGGAGGACCCCTGCCAGGCCCCATCCCTTGTCTTCTCCCCCAGCCCTGCCATGGTTCCTCCACCCAGCCCCAGCTCCCAGCCCTTTACAAAAACAA
>NW_005842607.1:789094-794101 GCF_000455745.1 Alligator sinensis
CATGACTGCCTCACCCACCCCAAGTCCGGCTCTTTGAGAAAAACAAAACAAAACAAGAAAAGCCCCAGGACTCACTGCTCCTGCAGTGGCCTCAGGGCTTTGGGGGTCTCATGCAGAGCCCCCCTCACAGCATGGGGCAGTGGGGGGAAGCAGGGATCGCCCTCCCCCCCACCTGGCAGCACCTGGTGATTCGGGGTTTGTTTGTTTTTTTGAAAGAGAGGGGCAGGGGCTGGGCCTGGGTGATTTGGAGATTTGGCAGCAGCCCAATCTCTGAATCAGATACAGCCAAATCAATTCAGAACAGTGATTGGAATCACTGAATCAAATCACTGTCCCCCAAATCAGCTGAATCCGAAGTGAATACTAGCCACTTTGCATAGGCCTAATAGCTACTCCACCAGGCTGAGGGAAGGGGCTATCAGCTTCTTCTTCCTTCCAATGCTTCTTCATCAGGGAAAGGAGATCACAATTATCCTCTTTCTCATGCTGTTCTAGAAGTGGTGAAGGGACATGAAGCCGATGCTTTCCTTTGATACTGATGCAGGGGTAGTGAAGGTAATGCCACGCAAGCCAGATCCTTCTTTGACTGGGTAATCCTTGCCAGTTGAGGAAGGAAAACCTTGGCTCAGGACATAGTGATGGTGATTTTTTAAAAAATGGAAATCCATTAAATCAAGAATGGCGACAAGACAAAAGTTAAATTCTGGAAAAAATCAGGAAACACAGAGTTAAGCCATGTGCCTCTTTTGCACTGCCATCTTAAACTCTGTCCTCTCCAAGAAATGTCCCAGCATTTCAAGGACATGGGTACTTGCACTGTGCCCCTCACAAATGGTACAGAACTTTCTGGGAAAAAACTCATGAGCACTGCTGAGCAAAGTCTAATACTTTTTTCTCAAGGGTAGCAAACAGGAGCTACCTTTATCTGACTAACACTCAAACACTAGGCCAGTGAGTCTCAGCCAGGATGTCATGACATGCAGGGATGCCTTGAAATACTTTCAAGGGCACTGGGTGCAAGAGGTGCTGGTGGACCACCTGCTGCTGCACTCCCCACTGTAGGCCACCTGGATGGCCAGGCACAGACTCCAGCTCCATTGCACACCCCCAGCACCACTCTTACTGAAGACAGCTTTCTGAAAAGCACTTTATTCCCCTCCACAAACACAACCGCTGTCCCCCATCCTTAGGATCATAGAAAGTTTGGTTTGGAAGGGACCTCAGGAGGTCACCTAAGTCCAACCCCCTGCTCCAAGCAAAACCAGCCCCAACTAGATCATCCCAGCCAAAGAATTACCTAGCCAGGTCTTGAAAATCTCCAAGGATGGAGACTGCACCACCTCTCTTGGTAACCTGTACCAGTGTTTTACTATCCTCCTAGTGAGAAAATTCTTCCTAATATCTAACCTCAACTTCCCTTGCTGCAACTTGAGACCATTGCTCCTTGTTCTGTCATCTGCGACCACTGAGAGCAGTTTAGCTCACTCTTCTTTTGAACCCCACTTCGGGTAGTTGAAGGCTGTTATTAAGTCCCCTCAGTCTCCTCTTCTCTAGACCAAATAAGCCCAGTTCCCTTGTTCTTTCCTCCAAAGTCATGTCCCCCAGTCTCCTCACCATTTTCGTTTCCCTCCGCTGTGAACTCTCTCCAATTTGTCCACATCTTTTCTGTAGTGGGGAGCCCAAAACTGAACACAGTACTCCAGATGTGGCCTCACCATTACTGAATAGAAGGGAATAATAACTTCTTTTGCCCTATTGGCAACACACCTACCAATACAGCCCAGTACGCCGTTAGCCTTCTTGGCAACAAGGACACACTTCTGACTCATATTCAGCTTATTGTCCACTGTAACCCCCAGGTCTGTTTCTGCAGAGCAGATGCTTAGCCAGTCAGCCCCCAGCCTGTACTGGTGCATGGGATTGTTCTGTCCTAAGTGCAGGACTTTGCACTTGTCCTTTTTGAACCTCATGAGATTGCTTTTAGCCCAATCCTCCAATTTGTCTAAATCACTATGAATCCTAGCCCTATACTGCACTGTATCTACTACTCCCTGCAGCTTGGTGTTATCTGCAGACTTGCTGAGGGTGCACTTTATGCCATCTTCCAGGTTGTTTATGAAGACATTGAACACAACCAGCCCCAGGACTGACTGCTGGGGCACTCCACTTGATACCAGCTGCTAACTAGACATCGAACTACTGATTACTACTCTCTGCACCCAGTGCTCCAGTCAGTTTTCTATTTACCCTATAGTCCATTCATTCAGCCCATACCTCTTTAGCTTGCCTGTGAAAATGTTGTGGGAGATGGTATGAAAAGCCTGGATAAAATCAAGGTATATCACTTCCACTGCTCTCCCTGCATCCACAGAGCCAGCCATCTCATCATAGAAGGCAATCAGGTTTATCAGGCATGACTTGCCCCTGGTGAATCCATGCTAAGTGTTCCTAATCACCTTTTTCTCCTCCAAGTGTTTAGAAAAGGATTCCTTGAGCATCTGCTCCATGATTTTTCCAGGGACTGAGGTGAGGCTGACTGGTCTGTAGTTCCTTGGACCCTCTTTTTTACCTTTCTTAAATATGGGCTCTATGTTTGCCCTTTTCCAGTTATCTGGGACCTCTCCTGGTTGCCATGAGTTTTCAAAGCTGATGGCAAATGGCTCTGGAATCACATCAGCCAAGTCCCTCAGCACCCTCAGGTGCATCCCTTCTGGCACCGTGGACTTGTACATGCCCAGCTCTTCTAAGTACTCCCTAACCTGTTTTTTCACCACTGAGGGCTGCTCACCTCCTCCCCAAACTGTGCTGTCTGCTACAGCAGTCTGGGAGCTGACTTGCCTGTGAAGACTGAGGCAAAAAAAAGGCATTGAGTACTTCAGCCTTTTCTGCATCCTCTGTCACAAGATTACCGCCCCATTCAGTAAGGGACCCACACTTTCCCTGATCCTCCTTTTGCTACTGACGTACTTGTAGAGAAGTACAAGTTACCCTTCACATCCCTTGCTAGCTTCAACTCCAATTGTGCTTTGGCCTTCATGACTTCATTCCTGCATGCGCAAGAAATTATCTGCCCTAGTTATTTGTCCAAGTTTTCACTCCTTATAAGCTTCCTTTTTCATGTGATTTAGTTTACTGAAGATTTCCCTGCTAAGCTTTGTACTGGAGCTCTGAGCAATCATATGGCTCTTTTACATAAAGTGCATCTCCTCCTCTTTTCCTCTGCCTGTCCTTCCTGAACAGTTTGTACCCATCCATGACAGTGCTCCAATCATGCAAGCTGTCCCACCAAGTCTCTGTTATTTCAATCATGTCATAGTTCTGTGACTGTGTAAGGACTTCCAATTTTTCCTGCATGTTTCCCAGGCTCTGTGCATTTGTGTACAGACACCTGAAGTAACTAGTTGATTGCCCTAAATTCTCAGGAAGTATGAGAACACCTCCCCTGTTACCCCCTCCTATTTGCTTTTCCTCCAGGTCTCCCGCTTCCCCATTTACCTCAGGGCTTTGGTGTCCATCTCCCGGTGAACCTAGTTTAAAGCTTTCCTCACTAGGTTAGTGAGTCTCTCTGCAAATATGCTCTTTTCTCTCTTCATCAGGTGGATCCCATGTTTTCCAAGCAATCCTTCTTCTTGGAAGGACACCCCATGGTCAAAGAAGCCAAAGCCCTGCTGGTGACACCACCTGCACAGCCAGGTTTTGATCTGCAGGATTCACCTCCTCCTGCCCAGGTCCTTTCCCTTGACCAGAAGGATCAACGAGAACACAACCTGAGCCCCAGACCCCCTCACCCTTGCACCCAGAGCCACCAGAGTCACTATTGATATGCTCAGGCAGTATCATTGGTGCCCACATGGATGAGCTGCATGGGGTAGTAGTCAGACAGATGAGCCTTGGCAGTCCCTCTGCGACATCTCAGGTCTGGGCTCTGGGCAAGCAGGAGACCTCCCAAGACAACAGGTCAGGTCAGCAGTTGGCTCCCTCTATCCCCTATAGAAGGGAGTCTCCAACCAGTACTACCCATCGTTGCTTCTTGGTGGCAGTCATCTCAATACTTCCTACCTTGGTGAGGCCTAGCCTGTCCTCTTCCACCAATGAAGTGCAGTCCTCCCTCTCTGCTGCTAGAGCTGTATAGATGTCTTCAGGAGAACCACTGGAGGTGGAGGTGCCAGAAGTCATAAGCCTACAGCTTCCGCCCCGTTGTTGTCCATGTCCTCTTCTCTAGCACTGCCTCTGGCATTTCTTCATCCACAGTCCCAGAGGTTTGCTCCAGCATCAAATTGATAAACTATCCATGTTTTAGAGCCTCATCACCTCCTCCTGTAGTTCTCTTGTCTGTCTCCGGAGAGACACCACCAGGAGGCACCACTCACACTGCAGACACTCCCTGACCTGGCTGTCACCGGAAGGAACCTGCAAGCCACAGTCCCTGCAGCACCAAACCTGGACGTTGGTGGAAGCATTGATGGTGAGCGGTCCTGCCTGGACAAAACCTTGTAGGTGCAAGCAGAGGCAGTGGCAGAGGCATTGTGACATCCTCCAGCCATTTCCCTGCATCGCTTAATCTGCCTTCTCAGTAGGCGGCAGAAGAGGGGGGCAGCTAATGGGGCTTAGCCCCCCCAGACGCAGGGCAGCAGTAGGGTCGCAAGGCAGCCTGGCCGAGGGCTTCTGGTGGCTGCAGCAGGGGCAGGGAGGGAGTGGGACTGTGGCTGGGGCTGGGGCTAGGGGAGGGACAGGCACTGCACAGCCAGTGAAGTGCAGGACTGAGCCATTAGTGACTCATCTGGAGGGGTATGGCTCCTCTTGCTACACCCCAGGAAGCACGGGGGGCACATGCCTCCGGATCTGTGTGGGGCAAGATGGGATACTGCTGTGGGCTGGGGCTGGAGGTGTGGCGGGGGGACCTTTCCCCTCCCCTTCTCCCGCAGACTTTCCTGCCTGGGAGGGGCGCGTGTGCACATGCACATATGTGCTCAGCACCCCCCCCCCCCCCTTTTTTTTTTCCTTTTC
>NW_005842607.1:794111-799262 GCF_000455745.1 Alligator sinensis
TTTTTTTCTCCCTTGGCCTATGACCTTCTTTCTTTTATTGCTCTTCTTCCAAGCAGACTTTCCCTGGTGAACTCGCCTGGAAGCTGGCCTGTTTATTGCTCATTGGCCCCAAAGGGTTCCTTTTCCCTGCCTGCTTCCTCACACCAAGCTGAAAGGCACTTCCCTCAAAAAAAGTGGGGGGAGGGCTGGGAGAGCGGCACAAACTGGTCTAGGAACTGGTCTGGGAACTGCCTACAAACTGCTTACCATGTTTGCAGCCCTGTTCACTGCCTTGCTGGTTGCCTGGGGAGTATCCTTTTATACACTACTGGGCCTGAACTAACTCTGCCCCCTCATTAGGGCTTCTGTCAGGCCCACACAGCAATCACCCCCAGCTTCTCAGATCCCATGTACCAAACACACACAGCCCACTAAGCAAACACTCAGCAAACCAAAGGCACAGGCAGCTGGATCACTTACCTTCCCTGGGCAGGATCTGGTGCCTGGCTTCTCTCCCCTTCCTCCTCTGGCCCCCAGCAACTGCCTGCAAACTGCTTACCCTGCTTGCAGCCCCTGCTCACTGGCTTCCTGCTTGTCTAGGGAGTCTCCTTTTATACCCTACTGGGCCTGGACTGCTTCTGCTCCCTCATTAGGGCTTCTGTCAGGCCCAGGCAATAATCCTTCTCCAACAACAGCTCCCTCTCCAACAAGAGTGTCCTTCCACCCCTTCCTAACAACAGATCCCATCCCCCACCTCCCTCCTGAACCACAGAGCCCCTCCCCTCTCCCACCTGACCAACAGAGGTCCTCCACCAACCACTCTACCTACCACCAATAAAGCAATCTCTTCCCCATGCAGGCTATGCACAGTGTGCTCTGTGTGCCCTCCCAGGGTAGGAGGAAGTATAGTGGAGGTTCCTAGGAGGCAGAGCCCAAAGACAGGTGTCCAGCACCCTGGCCTCTGGCCACACCACCGTGGATGCACCCAGCAGGGCCTGCATGTGGTGCTGGCCCCACTGTGAGCAGCTCCTGCTCCAGGGCCACTCGGAGCTGGGGTGAGTGGCAGGGTAGGTGGAGCTAGGGCCAGGGGCTAGGCACTGGGCGGGATCAAGGTGACCATTAGGGCCAGGATTTCATAGATTTCATAGACATTAGGGGCTGGAAGGGACCTCAAGAGATCATCGAGTGCAGCCCCCCTGCCATAGTCAGGAAGTCAGATGGGATCAAGTGACCCCAGCAAGAAAAATATCCACATGTTTTTTGAAAAAGTCCAGAGTAGGTGCTTGCACCACCTCTGGGGGGAGTCTGATTCAGACCCTGGATACTCACACTGTAAAGAACTTTTTTCTTATGTCTAGTCAAAATTGGCTATCCTGGAGTTTAGGCTGTTAGACCTTGTTATCCCTTGGGGAGATCTGGTGAACAGCTGTTCTCCCAGGTCCTGATGTACCCCTCTTATATAACTGTAAGCTGCTTCTAAGTCCCCCCTGAGCCTTCTCTTTTCCAGACTGAAAAGTCCCAAGTCCTTCAGCTTCTCCTTATACAGCCTGCCCTCCAGGCCTTGGATCATATGAGTGGCTCTCCTCTGGACTCTCTCGAGCTTTTCCATATCCCTCATAAAGTGCGGGGCTCAAAACTGGATGCAGTACTCCAGTTGCGGTCTCACCAGAGCCAAGTAAAATGGGAGGATGCTGTCCAGCACCCAGAGGTCCTCCTTCATGGCCTCCAGTGCCCTGACCACCATAGTGGCCTGATGCTCTTGAGCCTCCAGCATCCTCTCAAGGAGAATGATGTACTTCTCCTCCAGGGTCAGGATCCTGTCCTGGAACGCCTGATCTGCCTGGTCCCTCTCCCACTCATGTACCATATCCTCCCTCCGTGTGCCAGGTCTTCAAGTCTGCCTGTCTGCCTGGGTAAGGGCCCCCACTAGGGAGGAGCTGGAGCTGTTGAGGGCAGGTGGTGTCATGGCTGAGCTTGCCTCCTGTGCCTGGCTGTGCACCCAGAGCTGGTGAGGCAGGCACTGTCCCAGGGTGCTGGAGCTGCTGGATGATGTTGTGGGGCAGGGACTGCAGCAGGATGGAATCCTGCTGCCCCAAGGGGCCCTCCCCTGCTGATACCTCATGGCAGCTGCCAGGCCTCAGCAGAGGCTCAGGCAGGCTGGCCAGGCTACAATACATGACACAACTCCAGTCTGGGTCCCAGGGCACAAGGATCTTGTCCAGCTGCTGCAAAAAGGAGAAAGACCTGCAGGCAGCCCCAGGTGTAGTTGTCAGTGACACTAACTCACTATGCCCACAGAGCCTGGATCTTTATGTGCCACGGATGCATTACCAGTCATGCCTGTACTCCCACATGCAGCCCAACAGGCCCTCATAGACATGGGTATTGGAGTGCCCACTCTAAGTGCACCTGCTCAGGACCTCAGCCTCACCCTACAGTGCCACAAGGTCCATGGTCTCCTCCTGGGACCAGTTCTGCCCCTGGGAGGTGGTGTGTACCATCAGGGATGACCAGCATGGCTCTCATAACAACCCTCAGGGGTAGTGCACAACAGTCTGGGTGCTGGTGGGCCTGGGCAATTGCCTGTAGCACCCAGCACAGGAGCATGGTGTGGGACAGTCAGGCAGATGATGGGGCTGTACTGGGGGCCAGAGCCAGGGTTTGGGCAAGCTGCTGAGGCTGGCCCAGAGCCACTGCTGTGGGACCTGGTGGCCAAATGCTGGCTGAAGGTGACCCAGGGCCCTGGGGACACCACAAAATTTTAAGGGGCAGGCTGGGACAGGAAAAGAGCTGCCCTAGCCCCAGGACTGGAGAAGCTCCAAGAACCATACTGCTGGGGCTAGCCCAAGGTTGGCCTCGTGGTGGTGGAGCTGACCATCAGCAAATTTCCTCCCTGTTGGCATCTACATGTGTACTACTGTGCAGTAACTACAGTGTGGAGTAGACTAATTTACTGCACAGTAAGCATCTGAATGTGTAGGCAGTGACAATTTACGGTGTAGTAAATTAGTCTACTGTGCAGTAAAGCATCTCATGTAGATGTGCCCACTAATCCCAAAGGCCAGCCATTCCTTTGTGACAATTCCCACAACAAAATGACCTGTGTGTACTGCTACAGAAATAACCTACAGAACATTGCATTAAGCAGAGTTACACCTGATCTCTCTCAAAATACACATATACCTCACATTGTCTTTTGCCCTTTCAGAATTTGGGATGAGGCTAAATTTAAAACCTTGAAATCTAAACTCTTTTTTTGAGTAGTACCTTAGCTCTACTAGTATTTTAGCCTTAGACAGGCAACACAGCACTTTGGGAAGAGTGCATAATTACTGTAAGATGAAGCCTTTTTGCTATAGCAACACTTGGGTTTCAGACCACGTTAGTAACCAGAGTTCCTTATGTCGAGAATATACAAAAAAATAAACTCTCCCCAAGACTGGGAACTCCTTCCCCCTTGCTCTGAGTTCGTTGGAAATCCCTGTGGCAAGACATAGCCATGTGCACCGTTACTGGCACAACCTGCCTAATTCAGCAACACAATTAGGTATAATTGATCCCTGAAAAGTACACAACCATCTTTCTTCATAACATAGTCATAGCCCTTCCACCTTGCTCCAGCTAACCTTTCCACTGTTTAATACAGTTACACCTACCTGATGTAGCCAAAGAGCAAGCAGATAAAAGCTGGAAATCAAATTTGTTGAACACCACAAACAGTGGTTGATCCCCTGGATTATTCTTCATATTTTGACATTGCCAAGTGTCTATTTTCAGGTGCAGAGGGCAAAGTTTAAGATGGTGTGGCTGTGGCAGGGCTGTCATGTACCTCTTCTTCCTGGGTTTCCAAAGCTTAAATTTGTGTTGCTTGAACTCTTTGATGTAGTGGGTTTTCAGAAGCTTTAGTGTAGCTGTTTAGAATAGCTCAAGGCACAAACTGACAACCTTAATTCTACATTAAGAAAGATTGCAGACAGTTAATCTGCATTTAAGGATGTATTTAAAAAAAAACAACCCACAACACAGTGTAAGCTACATTGCATTATTTGAAAAAGAGAATATTATTTAATGAAAGGACTTGTATATTTTTTAAGGGTGTCAAAAGCCATGGCATGCTTTAATTTACCTGAGAACATGGTACCTGCAACCTCAAACACATTATGCTGTTTTGTAGGGGACACTTCCAAAACTGGATGTAGTGTCTGTCTATACAAGACCATGGCTGTTTAATGAGCATTGACTCCAACACTAGTTACCCTGCCCAAATTGCTGTGTGGATGCATAGTTGGTAGGGTTGGAAGGGACCTGAGCAGATCGTCAAGTCCGACCCCCTGCCATGGGCAGGAAAGAATGCTGGGGTCAAATGACCCTGGCCAGGTGATTGTCTAGCCTCCTTTTGAAGACCCCCAGGGTAGGAGCCAGCACCACTTCCCTTGGAAGTTGGTTCCAGATCCTAGCCACCCTGACTGTGAAGTAGTGCCTGTTGTCTAGCCTGAACCTACTCTCAGTCAACTTGTGGCCGTTATTCCTAGTTACTCCTGGTAGTGCTCAGGGGAACAGGGACTCTCCCATTCTCTGCTGGTGCCCCCTGGTAAGTTTATAGACAGCCACCAGATCCCCTCTCAGCCTTCTCTTATGGAGGCTGAACAGGTTCAGGTCCTGTAGCCTCTCCTTATAGGGCCTGCCCTGCTGCGTCCTGGCCATGCGAGTGGCCCTCCTCTGGACCTTCTCAATGCTGGCCACATCCCTCCTGAAGTGCGGCGCCCAGAACTGGATGCAGTACTCCAACTGTGGCCTGACCAGTGCCACATAGAGGGGGAGGATCATCTCCTTGGACCTGCTCGTGATGTATCCGTGGATGCATGACAAGGTGCGGTTAGCCTTCCTGACCGCGTCCTCACATTCGCGGCCCATGTTCATCTTGGAATCAATAATGACTCCAAGATTTCATAGATTTCATAGACATCAGGCCTGGAAGGGACCTCAGAAGATCATCGAGTCCAGCCCCCCGCCCAAAGGGCAGGAAGTCAGCTGGGGTCATAGGATCCCAGCAAGATAAGCATCCAGTTTCATCTTGAAGGTGTTCAATGAAGGCGCTTGAACCACCTCCGGTGGCAGGCTGTTCCAGACCTTGGGGGCTCGGACAGGAAAGAAATTCTTCCTTATGTCCAG
>NW_005842607.1:800642-810588 GCF_000455745.1 Alligator sinensis
CCCATCTGGGTCAGCAGGGGTCCAATGTTGCCCCTGCTTTTCCTCCGGCTCCCCACATATCTGAAAAAGGACTTCTTATTGTCCTTGATGCTCAAAGCTAGCTGGAGTTCAGTTGCAGCCTTGGCTTTCCTGGTCTGCTCCCTACAGGACTGGACCAGTGCAGAATAATCCTCCTTGGAGGTGACTCCCATCCTCCACCCTTTGTAGGCCTTTCTTTTTAGCCTCAGGAGATCTGCTAGGTCCCTGGAGAGCCAGGGGGGCTGCTGTGCCCTCTTGCTGCCTTTCCTCCGAGATGGAATAGACTTAGTTTGTTCATTGAGGATCTCTCCCTTGAGGAGCAACCACTCCTCTTGAACTCCCTTGAAGATCCTTTTCTGCCTCTGTGCTGACAAGAAGGGAGTTCCCCAGCCTGTAGGTATGCTGCTGGTTCTTCCTCCCCAGGTGCAGCACCTTTCACTTGTCAGTATTGAATCCCATCCTATTCTCATCTGCAGCTCATAATGCAGCTATACTGTTTCTGCTGATGGCCTTCGTAGAGCAGTGTGGTGAGCTCAAAGGTTTATTGTATAGATATAGTCTAAAATATTTGAAAATGGGGTTTGGGTGACTAAGTAATTTTGGTTCTCTGGAAAACATTATCCTTTGTGTAACAGAGGTGTTCCTCCCCCAGAAGGATCCCCAAGGTACCTTGCCAACTGCACCAAAATCAAACTCTAGTGCAAAACAGCTACGTCTGTTTTGGAGAGCAACAGGTAACCCTTGCAAAGCACATTACACAAAAGTGCAGGCAAAAAGTTTTACAGTGAGTCCTTGCTCTGACCAGAGGAAGTTGTCAAGGGATATGGTATCACTGTGCAGAAAATAAGTCAGTTTTTAAGACCTCAAACAGTAAAACAAAGAATTTGTTCTCTTTACCTCAAAAAATGAATGTACACTCACAGGATATGATCCTGAAATTCCAAGGAATCTAGATGTTCCAATCATGACCACTAAACCACCAGAGTGACTGTCAATGACCTATACATGCATCAACACAAAAGCAACTCATTGGATTTTTATGCTGATCCATTCTCCCCTGTTTTCCATCTTCATGCATAAAAATCATAACACAAATTTGCAATATGAATTCTTATAGTTTTAAAAGCAACATAGATTAGCATGCAATGTAGCATTCTCAACTAAATCTGGATTTCTGTATGTCCCCACCCCCAATCATTCCTTCCATATGAAGTTGCCATGGCAATGATAATTATTCTCCATCAGCAGGATACAGTAATTACTGCAATAAAATCAGGTAAACTTGTCACTACATGTGTGAGACAAGGATAGTCTCTTCATTTATACCCTCCCCCCTTTAAGGTAGCTTCTGTTTCTTTTGCAATAAAAAAGCAGAAGAAATGAAACTCAATTTTCATTTTTGGTTAATATTGCTTTTTTTTTTTTTTTTTAATGACTGGCAACTGCTAATAGCCATTTGGCTTCTGAATCATCCAATCACAGACATTGCTGACAACCAAGTAAAGAAGTGATTACTGATTTTATTCTTGAGAATAAATACAATGCTGGAAAACTATGTGACCTTCATTGCAAAATGAAATGTTTTCATATTTTGAAACAAGTCTGGAATATTGCAACACTGGCCTAAAATTTGTGCAAACAAGTAAAATCCCCTTTGTACCACTGTTTGATCTTTAGTTTATTGACTGGATATTTAAAAAGCTACAAAAAACTTTACACTTAGGATTAATTTTTTTTTTTAATTTCATGTTTGGATTCTAGCAAAGAAGAAGGCGGCATGATGCACAAGAAATATAATGCTGATTCTCAAATGAAAACGCTGGTGATTGTTCCTTATCAGTTACACACTAGGCTTACCTTAAGACTGCTTCACTCCAGATTTTTCATTTTAATTAGTACATTTTCATTTTCACTGTGCTTGTTTTCATGATTTACAGAAGGGGGTAACATGATATCAACATCCTCAAGACATCTGTCATGATTACTAATTGCTTATCTAAATTTATAAATTGAAAACCTTTTGAAAATTTATATTAGTGTGGATATTCATGTGTGTGCACAGACACCTTAGTATGCATCTGCTATACAGAGCTGTAGGATTGCAGTCACTGACAGGCTAAGTAATTCTTGACGCATGTTTATAAGTGATGTCAGATGCAAATATGCTGGACATAGTGCCCCAGATGTTTCAGTCTTCTCTGCTAGCATAATAGCCTCCCTTCCATTATCAGCAGCAGTTGAATAGGCAGAATCTGTCTAATCTGCATTTTACAATATCGGATTTCTTTAGCCTCCCATTCACTTTCAAATATTTACGATGTGCAGAGGTGAAGCAATGCTACGTGGAGTATTTTCAGAGGATGGTACCTTGGAGAATATCACAAGATAAACGGATCAACGTTTCCAACATTGCAACATTTTTTAATGGCAGGTGTTGTCTCTTAGTAGAACAGTGTCTGCTGATCCAACGGCTCTATAAAAGCTACTTGCAAAGTTAACCACCTTTTCAGAACACACAGCAAAACATAACCCTTCTGTCAGGCACTGGATAGCAGTAACAAGGGCTGGCTTCAAATTTAGGGGATTTACAGAATTTTTCTATCTTGGCTCAAGCCCGCACCCAGAAAACTGGGAAAATAAATGCCACCTGGGTGTTCCAATGAGAAACAAACCTCCCCACTAACAAGCAACAGTAAACTATAACAGGGTTTATTAGAGTGAGGAAAAGGGACAAAAATCTTGGGCATCAGTTGCAGACCATGGGCTGGATCCAGCACAAAGGAAATTGTTGGCATGGAGCCGGACCATACTGCCCATCACCTAACAGTTCCAAAAATGAAACATGGGCTAGTGCTTTTAGTGGAAGACCTGGAGTCATGATTCCTAAGTTCTAGTCTCATCCTTCTCACTGACTGTTGTGAGACCTGGAACAAGTTATCAAGGACATTCACTAATTTTTAGGTGTGCAAAGTAGAAAGTGCCACCCAAACTCTAAATTAAATGAATGAGGTGTTGGGCCTGGGTTCATAAATTAAAAAGTGAAAAATGCCTTGCAATTCTTCAATAAAAGATGCTATAGCAGTATAAATACTATTGTATATACAGTAAATTCATCACCCACATTTGGTTAGCTAACAAATCTGGAATGAATAAACATTGATTTAGCCTTTTTTGGACAAGCCAAATCTTAGGCATCCATTCCTAGGAAAACATTGTATATTTTTATTACACTTCAAAAATCTCTAACAAACACTAAAGATGCTAAAGTTTTAATTGAACTAGTACATGAAGTATTTGTTTTCAGACAAAAAGTTTGAGAGTAACTAATATATTTTCCAGAATAATACTGCATATCAACTGAAGCTGTAGTTTTTCCACTGTTGTGCATTATGCTCCAAAAATCGGCACACAGAAAGAAGGACAATCTCATATTACGCTTTAAAATGTCCAAATCTCCAAGTATGCATTTCAAGAAAAATAAAATGCTTATCTTGTCAGAGAGTGTGTGTGTGTGGGGATGCAACAGCATCAGCTTGCCAATTAGTCAGCAGATGCTTAGCCAACTCACAGGGAATTTTTTTTGTTTTGTTCCTAGCACATCTTTCATTTAATTAGTGTCAGAGTTCTTCTAATGCAGCACATGGCAGGTGATCAGTGTTTTCCTTTCTATGTGAAGTATGCAGATATCTCTGCCCAAACAAGACAATGTTACATTTGTTCATCTTAGGAAAGGAACTGTTGGAAGATGCAAGGAGATCAAAGAGTTGCTAAGACATGTTGGTCAAGTATTTCCCTTTCATCTGGATATATTGTTTGTGACCATATGCCATTCTTAAAGGGCAAGGAAGGTTTCTAATCATTGTAGGAAGAGTACTCAGAGATGACAGAGAAGAGGAGGAAAGATTAAGAATCATTTATAAACAAACCTCTGAAGGGGAGGAGCAGGTTAAATACCTAGACTGAATTACTTCACTAAGCTTTACAGAAATTCACTACAATGGGAAAGATAACAGGGTTAAAATGATATACAGAAAAAAGAGAATGGGTCAGAAACAAAAAACTAAATCCAAAGCCCTCGAAAATCAGGGGAAAAAAAATGACTGTGCTTCTGTGCTGGGTTACTTTATCTCATTTATTATACACAGGCTGGAGAATTAAATGAAAATTTGAATTTCATTCAGTATTGTTAAATTACTAGTCCATGCTTTATATTATTAATTTATTATAGAGTTTGTTATACCCCTAGTACAGAATAGTATTGTTTTAGAAAATGAAATTTGCTTATGGGAAATCTGCTCATAAGAATGAATATTCTACTGCCATAAAAGACAAGTCATGCTATTTGCTATCTGCAAAACCAGAGAGAATGTTACAGAAAAAACACAGAGAACTAATGTACCCATATTTTGGTGAGTAACACTGTCAATAACCTGTTAAGTGAGTAGAACTACCTGAATTGTAAATAAAGTGTAAGTAGCTGAAATATATACATCTCAGACGCTGAAAAGTTTTCTTCCAGTATTTCCTTTATTTATTTTTAAGGGTGGGATGTCCAGTAGGGCTGTGCAAAATTTCGATGGTCATTTCATTCTGACACTGTTTCGACCAATTTTGAGGTCAAAACAGCAAAATCGGAATGAAACAAAGGCCATCAAAATAGGCTTGAAACAAAGTGAGGCTGATCAAAATGTTTCAAAAGGCGAAATGTTTTGACCGTAGGCTGGGGATGGGAAGTCAGTCCAGCTGGCCTGATTCCCATCCCCAGTGCATGATCACGCCGGGGGTAGGAGACAGCTGAGCTGGGCTGCTTCCCTGTCCCTCACGCATGATTGCACCAGGGACGGGAGGCAGCCAAGCCAGCCCGATCAAGCGCAGGGGTCGGGGAAGCAGCCCAGCTTGGCTGCCTCCCACCCTCGGTGCAATCAAGCATGGGGGTCAGGGAAGCAGCCTGGCTTGGCTGCCTCCCGCCCCCAACGCGATCAAGTGCGGGGGTTCAGGGAAGCAGCCCAGCTGGGCGATCTAGTGCTGGGGATGAGAAGTCAGCCCAGCTGGTCTGACTCCCTATCTCCAGCGAAACTCAAAACAGAAAGGCTGTTTTGCCACTGGTTCGATGGAATGAAATGGAACAGCTGTTTCGACTCGAAATGAAATTCAAGATGAAAAACTGTTCCCTCAAACCATTGAAACTCAAGGCAAAACGGAATGGTGCCATTTCACACAGCCCTAATGTCCAATCCCAAAATGGTGACCAAGGGGTGGGGCAACTGTCAAGGGATGGGGCTACCCATGTGGACCTTGACAGCTCACCAAAACTTGTTAAGTGGCCCTCCACCCAAAATAATTGCCCGCCTCTAAGTTAGTGTTTCATGTAGATGCACCCACTGTGGGACAAATACCAAATCTAGTCTAGTCTCATCATCAAGTGAATATTTGCAGAGCCAGGTGGCACTGCCAGATACACAGCCTAAAGCATGCTGTTTGATTTTTCAAAAGTTAAATTAACCCTTGTAAATCTACCTGATGATTTCAAGTGTGGGAAGCTTGAAATTTCTTTCTAGCTGCCATCACTTAGGAGGAGGACTGCTGTATGCCTACCTCTCTAGAAGGGAAAGCATGTAGTTCTTGCTGCAATGCTGCTCCTTGAAGGAAACCCCCCTCCTGATACTACCACAGTGTTAGTGGCCTACAGCTACTAACTCCTCTAGAGTGTTGATATTAGCTGAGTTCTATGTTAAATAATTAGAGAACCATGTTCATCTCAAGAAATAGATTCACTTGCTACATATAGATGCTACTACACAATATGCCTGTTCTGGAATATTGATCATTTTTGTTACAATGGAAATATGGAATAAAGTGCAAGTATTTTCAATATATATATTTATCTAAAAGGAAAGTGTTCTTCTGTACAACCCACAGGTGCACAGACAAACATTCAACACTAAACTCAGTAAAATAGCCTTTGGACAAAAAGCAGAATAGTGTTTGGACAGATGGCTAGTTTTGCTGCAAATGTTTCACTTTATTCGTATTGTTTTCTCAGTGGTGGGTGCTATGCTGGAGACAAATGTATAACATCCTTTTGTTTTTAATACTTCCCATGAATTTCACCAATGAGAATTTATTAGAGTGTCAGTAAAAAGAATGCAAGAAGCTATGCCCTCCCAGAGAACTCATTTAGTCCTGAACTATGTGTATGGGAACTCACTGAGAGAAGCTGCTAGGAAGACCCATTATATCAAGGAGTCTAAACCAACAGACAAAACAGAGAAAAAGAAAGAAACAAAGAAACAAACACTTTTAGCTTCTATAACTAGCTGAGGCAAATCTTTCCTTTGGTGTTTCTGAACTAGAGAGATACTTCCCTTCAGCTATATGACAATCTATGCCTAAGGGAAAAGAGAAAGCTGATAACTAGGGTTAGGTGAACAAGTTTAGATAAAGAACTGAGCTGAACCTCTGCCCAAAATTTGAACCCAGGTTGTATTTTTAAAAAGTTTGTGAAACACTTAACTGTTTTCTTTCCTGTTTTTTCTATATCCCTTTGCTTTTTACAATTTCAGCTAGCATCAGAAGAGTTAAAACTCTGCACCCCAAGAAATACTGTCTATGTACTGTTCAAACAGTTGTCAGAAACTAGAGATCTGAACATGGTCCCAGAGATTGCATCAGAGTTGGTTTCCCTTAACCTAATTTTGCAGATCTCATGTATTTGATTAAGTACCTAAATATATTCTCTCTTATCCAATACTGATATTATGGATTCCAGCAAGCCATGTGTCCTGAATCGCACTTCTGCCTCACTTTGTTTCCTCTAAAGCGAACTGGTGTGGTGATATTTAAGGTTTCAAGGCCAAGAAACCTTTTGATGCAGGGTACTACAGGCTGGAAAGAAAATGAAGGCCTTGAAAATATGCCAAAGTAAGAGGCAGGCCATGGCAGAGAAGGGATGCCATGTTATTATTGCTCTCACTTTCAAGATAGCACTATAGTAAACTAGCAGATGCTCTGTTACAGTACTGTTGCTGCCAGACATGAGAAGTGTATGGAGGTTGTTCTTTCAGTAGGATAACTGTCATAGACTTCACAGCTTTATGAAATTAAAAATTGCTGTCAATAAGCTTATGACATGATTGAGTTTCATCTGAACAGTTCTTAAAGGCTATGGCTATCTGCAACAATTTATCAGGGGTTGGTGGTTTTTTGGAGCAATTTGGGGGAAAACAATTTATTTGCAAAGTCTGTTGTCCAAACTTTTCCTTCAGTTAACTCAATGCCTTCAGTAAGAGACTCTGATCAAATGTCCATAAGGAATAGTTGTTCCTTAAGGATGCAATCCTTGAAGCACAAGGAAAGTCCATTATGTCCTGCAGGAAAGGAAGTCAGCAAGCTGAAAAACTCTGTGGGCTCAATAGGGAACTTTTGGACATCCTGAAACTAAAAAGTGAAGCCTACACCAGATGAAAAATGGGAATCATCACCAAGGAGGGCTACACAGCACTAGCCTGCACCTGTAGAGAGCGGACCAGAAGAGCCAGGGCAGAAACCAAACTCAGACAAGAGTTGGTTCAGAATCAAGGACAATCATTGTCTGGAATCAAGGACAATGAAAAGTCTTTCAGATATGTGGGAAGTCAGAGAAAGAACAAAGGCAACATTGGACCCCTGATAAATCAAATGGGGCAGCTGATGTCTGACATTCAGGAAAAAGCCAAACTCCTAAATGATTAGTTTGTGTCAGTCTTCTACCTGCCCAAGGGGGTCACCCTGTTGGACAGGATGCAAAGCATCCAGGGTGTGAGCAATCGGCCCACAATTGATGTAGATCAAGTGAGGGAGCACCTTGAGACGCTCAACATTAATCAATCACAGGCCTCGATGGAATGTACCTGAGGGTCCTGAAGGAGTTGGTGGACATCATAGCGAACTCTATGGCAAAGATATTTGAGAACTCATGGTGCTTGGGAGAGGTACCAGAAGACTGGAAAAGAGCCAACTTGGTCCCAATCTTCAAGAAAGGAAGGAAGGAAGATCCAGGGAATTACAGGCCAATCAGTCTGACATTCCATCCCTGGAAAGATCCTGGAGAAAATCAATGGTTCCATCAGCAACAGACTAATGGAAGGCAACTTTCTGAGTGTCAGCCAGCTGGAAAGTCTTGCCTGACCAACCTCATCTCCTCCTATGACCAGGTGACGCACTGCCTGGACAAGGGAGATGAGGTTGATGTCATATATCTGGATTTCAAGAAAGCCTTTGACTTGATCTCTCATGATGTCCTCATGGTTAAACTGGGGGGAACTGTGACCTCAACCATGTCACAGTCCAATGGCTGGGAAACTGGCTCCAGGGTCAGACCCAAAGAGTAATAGTTGACAAAAGCAAATCAACATGGTGCGAGGCGACCAGTGGTGTCCCTCAGGGCTCAGTACTTGGGCCAGTACTCTTCAACATTTCAATTAATGATCTGGATTTGGGCATCAGATGTGCACTGGCAAAACTGACGGATGACACTAAACAATGGGGGAAGGCGGTCACACTGGAGGATAGGATGGGGATATAGGCTGACCTGGACAGGCTTGCAAGGTGGGCGGACCAAAACCTGATGGCATTCAATGCAGAGAAGTGCAGGGTGCTCCACCTTGGGAGTTAAAACCAGTATCATACTTATAGGCTTGGCAGTGCTACGCTCGCTAGTACCATGACCGAAAGAGACTTGGAAGTCTTGATTGATGGCAAGATGAACATGAGCTACCAACATGATGCTGTAGCCAGCAAAGCTAACCAAACTCTGGCATGCATCCACTGATGCATCTCAAGCAAAACCAGGGATGTCATCCTCCCACTTTACTCGGCCTTAGTGAGGCTGCAGCTGGAGTACTGCATCCAGTTTTGGGCCTCCCACTTCAGGAGAGATGTGGATAAGCTTGAGAGGGCCAAAGGACAGCCACCCACATAATCAAAGGCCAAGAGAGCAATCCTTATGAGGAGAGGCTTAGGGACATAGGACTCTTCAGCCTGGAGAAGACAAGGCTCAGGGGGGACTTGGTGGCAGCCTATAAGTATATAAAGGGTGTGCACCAGGATCTGGGAGAACAGTAGGTATGTGTGAAGCTTCAGGTGGTGATTCAATTTGGAGAAGATTCGGCCCAATTCAGTGGCCGAATTTCTGAATCCGAATCAAATCATGGGACCAATTAAAAGGTTGAATTGATTCAAAGCTCTCTGAATCTTCAGAAAAGCTTTGGAGAGCTTTGATGATTCGGGCAGTCCCCAGGGGCTGCAGCAGGGAGCTGCAGCTGACTCCGATCTGGTAAGTACTAGGGGCGGGGTAGTGGGGAGGAGACCATAGGGGGACCCCTGCCAGCCCCCATCCCCTGACTGCTCCCCCCAGCCCTCCCACCCCCACCTTCTCTCCCAGCCCCGCAATGGCTGCCCTACCCGCCCCAGCTCCCACCATTTTTTTAAAAAGCCCCCGTGCTTACTGGGCCCTACAGGGGAAGCGGGTGAACCTCACTGCCCCCCACTGCATGGGAGCTCTGAGCGAACCCCCAAACCCCTCCTTACTCCCTAACACCCCCACAGGTTCCCTGCCTGAGCCAGCTCCGGCCCTTTAAGAAAAAAAGAAAAGAAAAGAAAAAAGCCTTGGGACTCACTGCTCCTGCAGCAGCCTCAGGGCTTTGTGGGGGGGGGATCGTGCAGAGCCCCACCATGTGGTGCAGAGGAGAGGGGGGCAGTGGGGATCACTTCCCACCCAGATGGGGTGAGTCCTGGGGTTTTCTCAGTCTTTTTTTTTCTTAAAGGGCCAGAGCCTCAGTGGGCTGGGCAGCCATGGGAGGGCTGGGGCAGCGGGCGGGGAGTCAGGACACCCATGCAGAGCCCCATATGCAGTGTGGGGCAGTGGGGGGCAGCAGGGATTGCATTCCTG
>NW_005842607.1:810619-811355 GCF_000455745.1 Alligator sinensis
ACCCACTGAATCGGGGCTTTTTTTTTAACAAGTTCCGGGAGCTGGGGCAGGCAGGGCAACCATTGCTGGGCTGGGGGGACTGGGCCTGGCCAATTCAGAGATTCAGAAGCAGCTGAATCTCCAAGTCAGATTCGGCCAAATCGATTTGGAATCACTGTCCCCCAAATCGGCTGAACCCAAATCCGAAGCAAATACTAGCTGGTTTGCACAGGCCTAGAGAACAGCTGTTCACAAGGGCTCCCCAAGGGATAACAAGGTCTAATATCCACAGACTTCTGGAAGGTCAATGTAGACTGGACATAATACTTCTTTACACTCCGAGTGTCTAGGGTCTGGAACAGACTACCACCAGAGGTGGTACAGGCACCTACTCTGGACTCATTCAAAAAATGTTTCGATGCTTAGCTTGCTGGGATCACTTGACCCCAGCAGACTTTCTGCCTATGGCAGGGGTGTTGGACTCAATCTCATGATGTCCCTTCCAGTCCTTAATGTCTATGAAATCTATTAAATGTGTTCAGTCACAGCTGCTCCATTTCAACTTCCAGTATTACCAAAAATAATCATCTTGGTTCTTGATTGATCCATTTTCCCTCTCCACTTGCCTAAATTGAAGAAAAATATAGTCCATTACAGCAAACAATGTGCTTGCTTGTCTTCATTAGTAAATCTGACAAAGGGGTAAACAAATTACAAACCAGGTGAAGAATTATCTGGCAATGACTATACTGTGTTC
>NW_005842607.1:811380-836583 GCF_000455745.1 Alligator sinensis
GGATAAAGAAAATAAAAAATATCCAGAAATGGGCAAAAAAGGGTCCCAATAGACTGAAATTTCAAAGGCTCAGGTGTTCATTTTTTCATCTTGCTCAGTCTCAATCTGGTAAAAGGATGTTTTCTTTCAAGGATTTTTTTTTCCTTCAGTAGGAAACCAATTAGGGGTGTGCAAAAAGGGCTGTATATGATTCGGATTCAGATTCAGTCCAAATTGGGGACAGTGATTCGATTTGTTGATTTGGATCACTGTCCCCGATTTGATTTGGCTGAATCTGAATCTGAAGATTCAATGCTGATTTGGAGAATCAGTGATTCGGTCATAGACAAAGCTTTAAATGTTTTTTCTACATACCTCGAGGTACCAGGTGTGGCTCATGAATGCTGCAATGCTGGGGTGGATGGAGCATCTCACAGGAGCATGCCCCCCCCATGCTTGGTGGTAAACCCAGAAGTGGACCAGAAGTACTTCCAGTCCACTTCCAGGTCTGCAGGGGAGTGTGCTGGAGGCCGCCTCCCCTCCCTGCACCCCACAGTTTGGCAATCGGCTGCAGGGGGTCCCTGGGGCCCCCCCCAGATCCAGGAGGCGCCAGTTGCTGAGCCGGGGGGATCCAGGGAGGCCCCACGGCCCACTCCCTGGTGGACCTGGAAGTGCTTCTGGTCCACTTCCGGGTCTGCTGCCAAGCATGCTGGGGAGCCGCCCACACTCCTGTGGGATGTTCCATCCACCCCAACATCGCAGCATTGATGAGTCACCTGGTACCTTGAGGTATGTAGAAAGAATATTTAAAGTTGTATCTATGTCTGAATCGCCAAATCTCTCTGAATTGATTCAGAGAGCTCCTATTCAATTTGGGGAGATTAAAGGGTCTCCTGGTACAATTCAGACTCCAAGATATTGGTACCAAAATTGGGCCAAATCTGTGCTGAATAGAATCAGGGACCAAAGCTTCGCAGAGCCCTTGAACCAATACACTCAGCTTCTAGTGCCTGACATCAATGGAAGTTTTACCTAAGGAAGAACTGCAGAACTGAGCCTAGAGCAGAAAGATAGAATTCTAAGAATACCCTACTTCACCCAAAAAAGAACCTAAAAAATTATTTGTGTGTGCTTGATTAAGAACAATTTATTCTTATCACTCTGTCCACTTTTGGTACTCTGTGGGTGTGTCTACACATGCAAGTAGTCATGACTAAATTTACTGCACATTAAGCTAATGCACAGTAAACAATTTTAGCAGGTGTCTAGAAAACCAACCCTGCCATGTGCCCCTGTGGCCACCAGGGGGAGCTCCAGCTTCTGGCCACATGGCTATCAGCCCTTGGGACTAACTTTAGTCCCAAATTAAAGTCAGAGGGGCAGCCAGCCAAGAGCCCTGGGGCTGGACTCAAGCTGCCCCCCTGGTGACTGGGCAGACCCAATGGGAAAGCCTTCTGGGTTATTGAACAGTAACTCATCTACATGTGCGTTATTGCTCAGTAAATAATCAGGCGTAAATTTGACCTGCACATTCAGACATCAAATTTTGCCCCTGCCAGTGATACCCAGCACCCCACTGCTCCAGTCCCACCACCAGCAGCAATCACCAGCACCCTAAACTCCTGTTGACCCCCTGCTGGCCCCAGCAGACCCCCCCCGCCCACACCCCAAGAGAGCCACACACCCACCAATGGGGACCAGGGCACCGGATGTGGGAGGCTCTGGCCGGCCTCCTCCTCCTGCACTCCCAGCTCTAGCCCACCTGCCCCACCACCACTGCTCCAGTCCCACCACCAGCAGCAATCACCAGCACCCTAAACTCCTGTTGACCCCCTGCTGGCCCCAGCAGACCCCCCCCGCCCACACCCCAAGAGAGCCACACACCCACCAATGGGGACCAGGGCACCGGATGTGGGAGGCTCTGGCCGGCCTCCTCCTCCTGCACTCCCAGCTCTAGCCCACCTGCCCCACCACCCATACACCTCCTACCCCCTGTCCACCCCCAGCACCGCTCTCAGGAAATGCACATGGTTGAAACAAAAAAACATTAGTTCCCTAACAACACCCACCCCATCCTTCCCTCCTCCCCCCTAAACCAACAGAGTCCTTACACCAACCACCCTACCCACCAACAATAAAAAACCTACTTACAATGTGATAACTATTTACAATGTCTCTGGTTTTCAGGCCCAGAGTGGGGGGCTATAAGGGGAGAAGGGGGCAGAGCCCATGGGCAGGTACCCAGCAACCCAGCCTTGGGCCATTCCCCTGTGGGTCTGGGGGCTGTGGTAACCACCAGCGGGTGGCAGCTTCATGCTGCAGCCACCTTGTCTGGCACTCAGTAAGGGAAGATGGCTCCCCCTCCAGCTGCCCCAATGCAGCCCTAGTGTCCTTGTGAGGCATAGCTGGCTCCTTGAGCATATGGTGCAAGGGAGAGTGGTGGGGCCAGGCCCAGGCAGGTGGGTCAGGGGCCAGGCCAGGGGGTCTGGTGGGCAAGAGGCACCAGAGGACCTTCTCCCAGACCCAGGTGGGGGCCTGCTGTTGGGCAGCGGGTGGGACCCAGGGCTTCTGCAAGGCTATGGGTGGGGGCCAGGCAGTGGGGGGCATGGACATGGCCACTAGGGCATTAAGGGCCCAGTGGTTGGCATCCTTAGCCTCCTCTGGCTGAGTCTGGAGGGTCACGTGCTGCTAGAGCAGCTCAAGGTGCTCCTGCTCCAGGGCCTCCATCTGTGGCTAGTGGTACCACTACACCTGGTCCCGTGCCTCCTCCTGGGTGGTCTTCCAGGTGATATCTTCTGCCCACCAGGCCTGCACCCATACCTCCTGCTCCTCTGCCACTGCCACCAGCTACTGGAGCAGGATGGTCTTATCCAGGGTGTGCTTGGAAAGCTAATGTAATACTGGGCTGCACTAGTAAGTGTGTTGCCACTAGGTCAAGGGAAGTGATTATTCCCCTCTATTCAGCACTGGTGAGGCCACATCTGGAGTATTGTGTTCAGTTTTGGGCCACCTGCTACAGAAAGGATGTGAACGAATTGGAGAGAGTCCAGTGGAGGACAATAGAAATGGTGACAGGGCTGGAGGACATGACATTTGAGGAAAGATTGAAGGAACTGGGCTTATTTAATCTAGAAAAGAGGAAACTGAGAGGGGATTTAATAGCAGCCTTCAACTAACTAAAGTGGGGTTTGAATGAGGATGGAGCTAGACTGTTCTCAGTGGTGGCAGATGACAGAACAAGGAGCAACGATGTCAAGTTGCAGCAAGAGAAGTGCAGATATCAAATTTAGTCGTGATTAGCTATTTTTACTGTGCAGTAAGAGCTCGCATATGTAGACGCGCACCTATACTGTGCAGTAAATAAAGCTAACGCATGTTAATGCATCTTATGTAGACACACCCTATATTTAAATAAGAAATTTGTCTACTGTTATGGTTATGAAAAATAAGCTATTTCAGAAATTTAAAGAGTTTAGCACAGATTCCCTTATTTCAGCAGAGGAAAAAGGACAATAAAGAAGAAATATCTCAGTCCAAGATTTATAGAGCTTTGCAAACAACTTTTTTATTAAATGGAATTGAAACTTAAATAGGTTTAGGGTGGTGATAAATGTAAATAAAAGCCTTCTACATGGTTGTGTGTCCATCTTTAATGCATTCTTTTCCTTGATCACAGGAAGATTAACCAGCTGAGCCATACATGGAACTTACTAGGGTTGTTAAGATGCACCTTACCCAAAAAGTATTATCCTGGATTTCTAATGGTATAGTACGGAGGAAATGTGAATGAACTCCACCCCCCAAATATATATATTTGGGCAATATATATATATAGGCAATCCTTCACACTCAATGATGAATGTCACCCATAATTGCTTTATCTGTGCATGTAAGGATGGCTGATAAGGTTGATCTAGGCTTGACAGACTCTGTTGCAACTTGGCTATGTGTTTCTATGTACGGTGGTAGCTATTAGGGGTATTCAAAGTGGGCCCTATTTGATTCAGATTCAGCGCAAATCGGGGACAGTGATTCAATTAGTTGATTTGGATCACTGTCCCTGATTTGATTCAGCCAAATCTGAATCTGAAGATTCGGTGCCGATTTGGAGAATCAGTGATTCAGCCATAGACACAGCTTTAAATGTTTTTTCTACATATCTTGAGCTACCAGGCATGGCTCATGAATGCTGCAATGCTGGGGCAGATGGAGCATCTCACAGGAGCATGTCTCCCTCCCCCCGTGTGCTCGGTGGCAAACACGGAAGTGGACCGGAAGTACTTCTGGTCCACTTCCGGGTCTGCTGCCCGCCTTCCCTCCCACCCCACACTCCTGTGAGATGATCCATCCACCCCAGTATCGCAGCATTCATGAGCTGCCTGCTACCTAGAGGTATGTAGAAAAATATTTAAAGCTGTGTGTATGGCCAAACCACTGAACCAATTCAGAGGGTTTCAATTTGATTTGGAGAAACTAAAGGGTCCTCAGATTCAAATCAGGTTAGAAGTTTCAGCCACCAAATTGGGCTGAATCTCTGCCGAATGGAATCAGGGACCAAAGCTTCACACAGCCCTAGTATCTGGATTCTTGATTTGGTCCACAAGACACTGTTTCTGCCACTTCTGCTTTTCCATCTCCTGTTGTTGTAATCACAGTCCTGCATCATACAAATGTTAGATGACCTTCTTGTAACTTCTGCCTTCATATCTGTTCATGACTAGGAGCTTTCAGACAATCACATTGTCACCAGCTAGTCACCAGAGGGCTTGAAAAATGTGCTGGAAAACCCATTTTCATGGAAAACACCTATGCGCAATTTCTTTTACCATGGAGAAGCTGCTACACAGCAGCTTCCACATACTTCCTTATAGATCAAGATCTTGATTCAATGGCAAGGAGGCCAAGACAATTGGAGATCATGTTCTGCTGCTGCCTTCATAGCCATAGAGATTCTAACATCTTCTTCCACCTGCTCTGCCATTGAGGACTTGTAGACCCATGGCTGAGGGCTGGACAGGCTTATTATAATGGCAATCTGTACTCAACATGTCTTTGCACTCTCAAAGGGTATTTGTGGCTTTGCAAGAGGGAAAACATTGCCATCCGCTGTCCCCACAACATCCTGATGGTGCTGCCACCGCTTGATCTGCAACTGCTTATTTGTCAATTACTTCTGCTCATTTTGCAGCTAACTTTTCCTGAAGGTCATTCCACTCTGCCACCTGTAGATGCACTGGGTAGCATTACAACTCTGCTGCCAGCCTCCCCAAAATGTGTAGTATGAAAGCTATGCACAATGTCAAGCATGGCAAGTGATTCACAATGACTTTGCTTCCCTAAACATAACCACTATTGTTCTGTGGATATCCATTTCTTATTAAAAACACACTTAGGAGCAGATCCTCGGCTGGTTGGAAAGTCAAAATTCAGTGGCATTGAGATTCTTTTCACCAAGTAAAGATCTGTTCCTCTTAGCTCTTTGGCATTTTTAGAAGCTTTATACCCTCAATGATATTTCCACACCACTTGGTAGAATAAGAATGGAGGAAATCTTTGAACTGAGCATACAAGTAATTCTGGCACCAAAGTGTTTTCAGTAAATCTTTCATCAAACACTTAGTCTGACCATTATCTGACAGTGACCACTGGGGTTGCAGGCTGATTGCAGCTTTTGAGAATGTCCCCTTCTAAAACTGCATAGAAGCTACTTTGAAAAGAAAAAGAATCCACCATAAAGTGTGTAAAATTATACTTACAGAAATCTATGCATTCAAAACAAATACCACTCAGTCATCTGAGGTCTATTTTCAGTTAGTCCACCTTTAAAAGTCCCTCTCAAGTGTTATGTTTTTTCCAGGATCTTTTTTTTTTGAATCCCCTAAATGTTATTCAATTTAGGGAAAAGGTAAAATCTAAATGCTAGATTGTAGTCTAAGGCAGGGCTCTAGTTTTACCTGGTTTTACTTATTTCTCATGCAAAGGATTAGAAAAGGATGGAGTAAGATTTCAAAAATAAGCACACCGTCTTTCAAACAAGCAATAATTTAAACAAGTCTTTCAGCTCATTGTGTTAAAATGTGATTAACAGTCATTTGAATAAGAAAATACTTCAAGATAAAGGTCTTAATAAGAACAGATCACACTCTGTAGCAACCATAGCAATTTATATTTCAATAAGGCAAAAAATCACTACTAAATATTAGAAAAAGAAATACCTTTACTCCTACACTATCCATTTACAGTACTTACTTGCATACATTTTAACATTGGTAATGCAGGCCATGCCTCAGAAGACAATTTAAATTGCCCTTCAAAAGGCAGAAAAAGTAACATATCATTAGGATGACACTTCCACTCCTCTTAAATGCACTGAAGGGTTTGTTAGACTACAGAAAGTTACAGGTAGGTGTAAATGAAAAATACATTCTTTACTTGGTGATAAAGAAAATGTGGAAACAAAAATGCCAAGGTGACAGAACAGCTTCTGCTTTTTCTCACACAAAAATTCTACACCCGATTTGTTCCAAAAGATTTCACTCAAAGCTAAATTATAACAAGGAGGATTCCTGTGCCTTTTTTGTAGTCCAGCACAGTGTTTTGGGATTTAATATATTTATTTTTAGTTTCTACATTAAGTAATTTACTCTTAGGATTTTGTTCCTACCAATGAAGTTGGAAAAAAAAATCTTTCGGCATTCAGATGTAAAATTTTAGATTTCCAATAAATATAGTGTTTGGGGGGGAAAAAGCCCAAAACAAAAGCAATAGTGTCACCACATCTTCTGTTTTGCAGGCTGTTCAAGCTCTCAGTTGTGGACACAAAAAGGATTGAAAAAGAATGGAATTATTGCTGGCTGAAGTTTTGAAAAGGTTCAATATAATTTATAAGAAAAAAGCAGCTCAAAATTAACCATTTCAGTAAGACTAAGTTAAAAAAGCCCAAGGTGGAATCAATCCAGTCTAAATGGGTTTCTCTAAGGTGTGTAGATTGGCTTGAGAGAGAAAAGAGTTCACGTTCACCCTTCAGAGCGGGAGGGGGTTGGGGAGGGGTAGGTGAATGCCTGCACTGGCAGAGGCCAGAAGGTGGGTGGCCCTTCCCACACACCTGCAAGCTTGCCAAGGGCAGCCAAATGGCTGTGCCATCCCTGATTGGCTGCCAGGCACATGCCTTCCCCTGCTGCCCTGTCATCTGTCAGGAAGGTGTTAGCTGCAGACAGCCAGTGGAAGGAGGCATGGGGACCCTGAGCTTTGTCCAGGGTGGGGTAGAGAGTGTTCCTCCCCTATTCCAGGTCTGTCTGAGCCCCAGGACCATGCACTGGAATGACTCCAGAAATGATTTGCAGGATTTCGCTCTCCTTGCCCCGCCACACCCTTGCAGCTGCATGGAAGCATGCTTTAGCTGGGAATTCAGCACTAGCCGGCAGGGACAGAAATCCTCTGGGCCACTCCAGGGCATGGTCCCAGGGCTTGGATGGAACCAGGACAGGGACACTCTAAACTGTGCACTGGATTCAGGATTGGCTCACAGGATTTCCCTTCCTAGACCCAATGCAGAGTTCATGAGTGAAACCACTTCCTCTGCAGCCACAGGGACTCTGGGGGAGAAGGGGTGGGCAGTCAGCCAGGCCCTCACAGCTGTAGGAGAAATGGCTTCAGTCCCAAACTCAGTGCTGGCTGGGGCAGAGGGGAAGGAATCCTGACAGACCTTCCCAGAGCTGCTCCAGCACACAGTCCCAGGCCTCAGACAGAACCAGGAGAGGGGAGGGACGCTCTGGACTGTGCACTAGGAGTAGCTCTGGGAAAGGCTCACAGGATTGCCGCCTGGAGCCAGTGCTGAATTCCCAGCCAAAGCCCCTTCTGTGTAGTTGTAAGGGCATAGCTTCCCTCTCTGCCCACATGGACCAATGGACTAGAGCCCCAAGATTGCACAGAAGTGGCTTCAGCTGTGACTTAGCACTGGCTGGGCAGGGTAGGTGGGTGGCTGGGGGTGGGGGCACGGAGAATCCTGCAAACCCTTCCTAGAGCCACTCCAGTGCATGGTCCTGAGGATCAGATGCAACTGAACCAGGGGAGCAGGGAAGGGACACTCTGTGCCCCACCAATCTAGGCCAGAAATGCAGGATGTACTGGCACTACCTTCCCCCAGCAGCTTGCAAGCCCCCCTCCCCTGCTTCTATCCTGCCTGTGACTAAAAGCTAGAGAGCTCAGAGGCCTGGCTAGCTAGGCAATGGAGCAGTTGAGCTGCGGCTCCCTGCGAGGTTGGGGGTGTGTGGGTTGTAGGGCCCCTGAAAAAGGCCCCTGGGATGCTTATGTTTAGTGACCTACCTTCATTCACGAGCAGGCCTGGTACTCATGTTCAGTTAATCTATCTAACTGAGATCAAGTACGTCCAATACTACATAGATCCAGCTCTATCTTAGACTGGGATCTGCAATTTTTAAAGCAGTCTATATTCCCTGAACTTTAGTTCTGTTAGGGGTATAGACCAGGTTCCAACCACCTAAACTGGAAAAAGTGCAATGTTTGTATCTGGCCTAAGAGTTTACCTGGGAATGTCAGCAAAAGATGTGTGTAAGGAAGTCACTCATATTTTTTTTTTTCTGTGTCAGTTCATGCCTCTTTAATCTGTTTGCTTTACCACATTCTGGGTATTTTTTACCTAATTATTTTGCTTTCCAGTTTACTTGAAATGTTCACTTTTAAAGCATGCTAGCAGCATTTGTCCAAAAATTTAAATTTCATGCATTCTAATTCCTTATAATGAAACACAGTGGTGTTGTACATGAAGGTGTATGCCAAATATTTGTAATCCTTACTTTAGGATACTGAAACTAAAAAAAATGAAAGCATGAATTGTGATTAACATTTCAGTGTTCCACACCACTACCACTATCAGATTTCTTACAGAATAGTCCCATTAATACGACTGTTTCAAAGTTAAGAACTGTAGCATAGTTAAGAGCATATTTTTTGTCAAGGCTGTCAAAGAAGTCCCACATTCCTTTGTTTTTGTCTTTTTAAAAGGTATCAATGACTTCTGATGCTTGAGAATGAATGGTGGCGGGGAGATGTGATGGGAACACTTTAAGCACTATTACTGAAAACTTTGTGAAAACTTTGAGAACTGCCAAGTAAAATGTTGGGCTGTACTGAAGGCTAATGAAGAACAGAAGCTCTGAAGACATCACTGTGGAAACACCAAAGACCACATAGTAAACCCTAGATGTCTCCCTCTTACAAAGTAAAATGAGAAAGGTTTTTGGAAAGTATCTGAACTTAACTCTTTTCAGTGCCTACTTACTGTAACAGAAGCCTATGACATGAGGTTTAATTCTTACTGTTTCTATATTTTTTATCCTTTCACTATGACTGTCCTGAAATATCTTCTAAGAACTGCTATGGTAAAACAGCAGCTAGATAGTAATATTGGGAATTAAGCCCTAAATGGTGGAAGCATCAACAAGCAAACTTCCTTTTCCTTTTAAAAACCCAGTGGTTACATAGGCAGGTAGGAAATTATTAAATGGAGAAAGAAAAAAGGTTTTCAAGTCTAGAAGAAGACAGTTGCCCTGCTTAATTTACCATTTAATAAAATCATATCCATATTTCTTATACAAGTCAGGATTGATCATGTATATTTTCAAGATATCAGCACATCTTTTTGCCATTAGCAATTTTTTACTATTGTCTTGCAATGAGCAAGACAAAGTAGAGAGCAGGAGAAAAAAAAGAGGACTAATGGGGAGGGCTGATAAAGAACAATAGCCATATCACAGACAATAGGATTGCTTCTTCTAGCATCATGTCTCGAGGTAGTTTAATGAGTGAGTGTTGAAGGGTAGGAGAAATTGTTGTAATTCTGTATCCTAAGGCATTAGTTTATGAGAACTGGGAAGTTTTAGAAGTGCTTTACATGTACCCCCTCAACTCAGAACTACAGGAAAAGGCTTCTCACTGGTTCCTCAAGTGACTCACCTGGAATCTGCTGAGTAAGGAAGGCAAGATAGATGACTAAATTTAAAGAGCAACCATAATGTCCCTATCTACTAACCTAGAATAATATTAACAATATTATAAAATATAAGAAATACATATAGCATAGAATAATAAATGTAATAAATATAAAACACTATTATTATAAAATAGAAAAGAAATGTGCTTCTTTAACAGGAAAGAAACATTTCCTTAATATCCCGTTGTTAGCATCAGATGCCTAATATAGACCTATGAGATAACTTCTTTACAAGAAAGTGGTACTTTTAAACTTCTATAGATGTGATAATCATCAATAATTAATGCAAATATTTGTACCAGATATATGATACTGAGTACTAGGATAGCTGCCAAAAGGGAAGTGACCAAGATTCAAACCTTAATAAAAAAAAAAAAAATCTTTCAGAGCAGCAAGTACCTGATGGCCTTTTGAAGGGGGAAAAGCCCTTAAAAACAGGAATGTTTCCCGTTACAAAAATGAGACAATTTCACCTCATTTCTCTGTATTTTTGGAAAAATTTTCACCATCTCTACAGCTGGTGTAGATTAATACACAATTTTTTTTTTAACAAAAATTTGAGTTTTGCGAATTTTAACCGTCTAACAGTCATTTTTTATCCCACAAATGTAATCAGTATACATTCTGTTGCATTACACTTGATTATTCTCATCTTAAATTTCACCATGCGTTTCTACAGATATTAAATGGTCATTTGGGACAATGAAATAAACCCATTTCAGACTGGATTTTAATAAGAGCCCAATACAGTCTTCATGTTAAAAGCTCAGTGGAATTCATTTGGCATGCAGCAATATAAGGTAAGTCGAGAATGCCATGACTCTGTGAACAATGCTTCTCCATGCAGCACACCTAGCTGAAGTCACTTTACCATTTTCTGTTCAGGTGATATCTTCACGTTGGAAATGCAAAGGTACTTTTCAGTTTACCACCCCTGCTTCGGTATTGTCTCTGTGCCAGACACAACTGAGGATGATGAATAAAGTACATCTCAGACACAGAAAACAACGAATGCTTTGGACCCTTTGGTCTGGTTTATATCTAAAGTTTTCCTGGTGTGTTAGGGAGGGATGTATTTTTTATTTTTAAATCAAAGCTCTTATATCAGAAGAAGCTCTAGTAGTGATAATTATACCAGTATCGTTGAAAGTGACTTATGGCCCCTTGCTATACCAAAATAAGTTTCCTTTATATCAATTAAACTATGTCCCTACTGTGGTTTTAAAATGGTACAACTCTCCAGTGTCAAAAAGCCTTTTTCCTATTTTGTTTTGTTTGGTGTACTGGCACCAAGATAATGGGCATTTGTAAAGTACCTAAAACAGGAAGATCTCTTAAAAGTACTGTAGTTTTAGGGACTAATCTGTAGTGAGAAACTGCTAGGCTCTTTGATTAGTATATTCCAGCTAAAAATACCAGGTGCTTTGGAGTATAACTGTACATCTAACCAGGAGATGAGGAACTATTTTCCTACGGTAGTTGCTTTTTCTCTACAGGTTTTAAAGACAAACAACAACTGTGATCCTCCTGTGTGAAAAAATGCTATAGGATTTTCCTGTAGGATTAGCTTTTTTCAAGTTCCATATCAGCTGTGCTTGAAAAAACATCCAATCCAAAAGGCAATTCAGTGACTCAATAATAAGATCTTTCATTTCAAATGTAAAAATTATGTAAAAATTTCTGGTGATGAAGTATCTAACACAATCATTAGTAAACTGTTTCATTACTTTCACAGTTAAAAAGGGTGTACCTATTACTACTGTGAATTTGCCTAGCATCAGTTTCTAACCAGTGGATCCAGTCTGCTGGATTGAAGAGTCTTTTATTTATAAATTACTCTTCCTATTTGGTACTTATACTTTGTTATGTTGATTAATTAAACTGATTGAATTCTTTGAGTTTCCTACTGTACTTTTCCCTTAGCCCTTTAATCCTGCTCATCTCTCTAATCATCCTTCAATTTTTTTCAGCGTCCTTCTTAAATTACAGAAAACAGGACTGGACATAGTATCCTACTAGCAGTTGTACCAATGGCTAGCACAGAGGTGATAACCTCTTATTTATAATGGATATTCCTCAGATAATACAACCAAGAACAGCAGTCAATTTTTTGTTCTCAGCATCTCAATGTGATTTCACATTCAACTAATTTTATGCCCCAAATCCAAATTTATTTTCAGTTACTGCTTCCCAAGATAGAATCTTTCCATCCCGTAAGTATAAGCTATGATTTTTTTTTTCCTCGAGGTATGGCTTTACACTCAATCCTACCTAAATGCATATTTCTAGTGCTCGACTTAGCAAGAGATTCAGGTTGTTCGACATCCACGACTTGCCCTCTTCATTATTCCCCACTCCTGAATATTTGCATAAACTGTACTCTATCAATATTGATTGAACTTTTTCTTCCACATTACTGGGTTAGTTGTGGGGTGCTGGGAAGGAGTTAAATGGTTTAGAGACTCCATGTGAAACACAGCCAAATAATTCCCATTTTAATCACGTTGAGGCCTAGGTAGTTTTCAATCCATTTTATGTGGGTCATGTTCAATTTATATCCATCTTATTTAACTCATGATGTCCTCTAGTACCTATTCAAAAGTCTTACAGAAATCTAGATACAGTAGAATATATTTATTTTAATTAGCTTTGGAACACCAAAGACACTCCCATACTGTGCCAAACTTGTAACTCCAAAACATGTCAGTTTATGTATTTTCTGAAAACCCATGTTGATTGTCATTATACTAATTTAATTTAATTCTTTTATTAATGAAGTGTTTCATAGCATGCATCCCATTAGATTGCCCAGGGTTCAATGCCAAGATGACAGACTTACAGTTACCCAAGTCATCTTCTTTACCCATTTTTAGGGTTAAATGCTGGCACAATACTGGAGCTTTACCACTGTTCCAAGGATGATGAAAATAATTAGCTTGTTAGGGAGCTCTTTAAAAAAATCCTGGTTCAAGTTATCTGGATTAGCTGATTTAAAAATAACAACTTTATCTTCATCTCAGTTGTTGTTGTATTAAAGATATTTCAGTGTCATTTTATGATACGAGTATACTATATGGTTTATTTCGAAAATCCAGAAAAGAGATATTTATCAAGCACTTTTGCTTTTCCCTATTGACAATTCCAACATGCTCATCTTGTAATGGACCAATATCATTGTTGGGATTTTTTAAATTCCTAATCCTAATCTTTTAAAATTTCTTTATTCTTCTTGCCACAGGTTTCTCTTTGTGCCCTTTGCTTTTCTTATCAGTTACTAACACTTCTAATTCTCATTCATATGTCAGCTTCCATTTTTATTCCCTATTTATTTAATTTTATAATTGGTTTCACTTCTATAAATTAGGGTGGTTTTTAAACCAACTAATGCTTTTCTTTTTGATTGTGGCTCTCTGCTAAAGTGCTCTTAGGCAGCTCTCAACTACTGTTTGCTTTGCTCTATTTAAATTCTCTCTCACACTTGATTTAGTTTATAATTGTTCTTGACTCTGTGAAATTGGCCCTACTAAAATTTTTAATGTAGAAAAAATATCTAAGGCTTACCTTCCTGTCTGACCAAGAATAACCTTAAAAAGCAGAATGAAAGCTTCCTAACAAAAGAATTTTTAAAAAAGACATTCAGTCTTGTTTATAATTAAGAGGTATCCTGATGGTCTTCCTCTAGGCTGTCTTGCCCTGCAGTACTGCAGCTTGCAGGAAAATAAATGTCAGTAAAGGAATGTTACTTGTTCACATGTTGTTGGTCATTAAGACATTTTCTTTCCCTGTGTCTTTCTCAATTTTATATTTCATAAGTGGTGGAGGTTTATACAGAGATGTTTATACATAATGTTTGTTACCCAACTATTAGAACCTAAAGAACCTAGAGAAATGGATATTAGACGCAAAGAAATAAAGTTCTGAACATTGATGCAATAATTCCAGCAACATTAAACTTAGAGTAGATAACTCTTAAGAATACTCCATGCAATGAGTTTGAGACCCTGCCTAGTAGAGGGATAGAGTTTTGAAGAATGCTACGTTTTAATGTTTGGAATCGGAACCTAAACACAATTTGCATTTAATGTACAACAGAGTAAAAAACCTTATATACCATGCTGTGATTGAATCCTCTGGATCCAAATATAGTCAACACTAGATATAAAAAGCAAAAAAATAAAGAGAAATAATTTTTATCATACAAAGGGCTATTCAACAACAGATATGTATTTTCCGCTGTAGCTTACATGGGCTCACATTGAAGGGATGGATACTCAAATATTTTTATTTGGGTTACATACGAAATAAAACAAGTTCCAGCAAAGCATGAAATCTGATGAGGATTCTACCTTAAGGAAAAAAAAAATCATCTTTTATAATAACAAATAGTTGGAACCAGTGCACTACTTTAGTGACACTGTTCCCTTCAAGACAAGTCTAAACTGTTCAACATTATGAAAACTCTGCCTATTGCTTTGTAACAGAAAATTTATTACCCCCAAATCATTTACAACAGACAGCATGCATTCCAAAACTGATTTGTTACTTTAGGCCACAACAACTCACGTTCAAAGTTTAAGGAATCCATTATATAGTGCATGGGGAAGAACATCAACAAGAAAGTTTATTTGGAGCTTATTTGGAATTCCAACACAAAAAAAGAAAAACAGTTTGTTTAGTTGAGCCAACCTACAAACCTGGCTGTGCAAGTCACTAATAAAATTATAGGCAAATGTTAAACATGGCTTATTTTATACTATGCATGAACATTATGTCAAACTTAAAGAAGCATTTCTTTCCAGTGAACTACAATAAATAAGTTGATTAGAAAAAAAAATGTAATCGTGTGTATTCTCTCATCTTTCAGCAGATTTCCCATTCAAGGACTCGATAATAAGATCAATGGTCTGATCTGGTTGTACTACAACATTAATGTTGGTTGTCTGGTATATTTCATAGATGTTAGGGTCAGAAGGGACCTATTAGATTATCGAGTCTGACCCTCTGCCCTGGGCAGGAAAGAGTAGTGCTGAGGTCAGATGACCCCAGCCAGTGTTTGTCCAATCTTCTTTTAAAATACCTCCAAGGAAGGGGACAGCACCACCTCCCTTGGAAGACCAGTCCATATTTTGGCAACCCTCACTGTAAAGAATTTTTTCCTGATGTCCAATCTGAATTTGCTCTTGTCCAGTTTGTGGCCATTACTTCTAGTTACATGTTTACCAGGGCACCTGTTGGGGTATCTCCTATTTCTTGCTGCACCCGCCCCCCCCTCAAATGAGTTTGTAGGCAGCCACGAGATCACCTCTCAGCCTTCTCTTGTGGAGGCTGAAGAGGTTCAGGTCTCCCAATAGGTCCACATAGGGTTTTTTTTGTAGGCCTTTAACCAGACTAGTGGCCCTCCTCTGAACCATCTCCAGACCATTCACATCCTTCCTGAAGTGAGGTGCCCAAAACTGTACGCAGTACTCCAGCTGTGGCCTGACCAATGCCACATAGCGGGGAAGTATCACCTCCCTAGACCTGTTTTCAATGCCTCTACTTCTGCAAGAAAGGGTGCAGTTAGTTTTACTTTTTACCTCATCACACTGGTGACTCACGTTAGTTTTGGAGTTGACTACGACTCCGAGATCCCTTTCTGCAGTTGTACTATTTAGAATGGTACCTCCCAGGCTACAGGAGTGTTGATGATTCTTCCTCCCCAGGTGTTTTACATGACACTTGTCCGTGTTAAACTGCATACTATTCTGTTTGGCCCATTTCCTCACCCTGTCCAAATCAGCCTGGATTCACTCCCTGCTGTCTAGTTTGTGCACCTTCACCCATAGTTTGGTATCATCAGCAAACTTGGACAGGGTGCTTTTTACTCCCTCGTCCAAGTCACTAATGAAGATATTGAATAGTACCAGTCGCAGGACAGAGACTTCAGGGACTCCACTGCCTACATTTCACCAGGTAGAAACCAACCTGTCCACCACCACTCTCTGGGTGTGTCCCATAAGCCAATTTTCTACCTACCTGTGTAATAATCTACATTGCAACTGTTTAGTTTATTTATAAGAATTGGGCGTGACACTGTGTCGAAGGCCTTTTTAAAATCTAAGTAAATAACATCTACCTCTATTCCTTCATCCAAGCATTTTGTGACCCAGTCATAAAGTTAAACCAGGTTGGTCAGGCAGGATCTGCCTGCTATGTACCCATGCTGGTTGCCCCTTAGCATTATTTTACCCACTGGTCCCCCACAAATGTGATCCTTAACAATTTTCTCAAAGATCTTGCCAAGGATAGAGGTGAGACTAACTAGCCTATAGTTACCTGGTTCCTCTTTCCTCCCCTTCTTGAAAATAGGAACCACATTGGCCCTTTTCCCATCCTCCGGGACCTGTTCTGAGCACCATGAGTGCTGAAACAGTTGTGCCAGCGGCTCCGCTATGACTCCAGCTAATTCCCTGAGTACACTAGGATGAAGATCATCAGGGCCTGTTGACTTAAATACATTCAACCCCTCCAGGTGCCCCTTTACTAGGTCAGCATGAACAGTTGGTGGGTTGGTATCTATACTGGGCTTACCTGAGGTCCCAATGGGATGTGTATTTGTATTCATGTCCAGGAACACGGATGCAAATAAATCATTTAGAAGCTCTGCTTTGTCCATCCTATCTGTTACCAGTTGCCCTAGTTCATCCTGAAGAGGCCCTAAGTTACTCTGCACCTTCTTTTTTATTCCATGTTGTAGAACCAATTTCTCAATTTGCATTACTTCAAAAGTGATTAAAATTATTAAAAACTATTACTCTTCGTAGGAATGAGCTACATGAATATAATGTATTGTCTCTATTATGCCTCTTCCAAATTTGGAGATTTGCTATGAAGATCTACAGAAATTCTTGCCTGCCCTAATTGGGATGTGTTTGTGTGAGTAGAGGGTATGTCACACCTCAAAAGTATTGGTCCATAGAAGAAAATCAACTAGTCAAAGAGCCACAGAAGGTTTTCCCAAAGCCTTGTGAAATATAGTTTTTCCAACATCTAACTTAATTTTAAATGTGGCTAGTTCCTCAATTTGTTTCAGGCTAATAGGATGATTCCTGGAAAGGACTAGAGTCAAGCATAGGGTAGAGACAGTACTACATTTGCCCCTGCAAGTACCTGTTTCCAACAGCCTAATACTTTCAAACCACAGAGGGTACAATTGGCTAAATGGAGCTAATAAAAGTAACTGAGGTAACACAAAGGTTGTAACAACTGGCTGATGATACATATTTGTATAATCAGAAATAACATCATCCTTTGAAGTTCAAAGAACAAACATAGAAGGTCAAAATATAAATGTTACCTGTGTTCTTTGATTTCTCTTCTTTAATCATGAGGAACATGAATCTCAGGATATCTTTAGTCCCTTGAGATTTCTAAGAGGAATGTAGATTAAGGTATAGATTGAGAAGACTGTACTTGGATCTCTCTCAAACTTGTATTTGGATTTTATTTCAGAAAGCCCAATTGTAGATAGCTTATGTACTGCCTCTAGAGGCCTACTAGCACCTACACATTCTGGTCTCTCCCCCTTATGTCTTGATGTTAAAATGAATAGGGGAGGCTACATAGAGGGCAAGACACACTTTTAAAGAGGTGGGCCCTGTCTGGTTTGAGGCTCCTACCCAACTTCATCCCAGTTTATTATCATTGATCAATTGAGCTTGGGGCCCACTGTTCAGGGCCACAAGCTCCTGGGTCAGCTCCAGCCATGCCCCACGACATCAGGTTCCAGCACCCACAATATCCACTGCCCACCACATGGGCAGCTGGGGCCTCAAGCCCTGTTTTTCCCCTGCAGGAGCCTTACAGGCCAGGCAAGCTCCACCTCATATGGCCACAGAAGATATTCTAGTCCTTATCCTCTGTTCACTCAGTGCAATGTGACGTTTGGGGTGTCCCTTTTCAGTGGCCTCCACCTCCCGTACAGTGACAATGTGGCCAACCAAGGGAAAATGAAAGTACCAGTACCAGTTCAGAGGAATGTCCCACATGGGTTCACCACACCTCTTGGTTACGGCCTCCAAGTAGAAAGGAAAACAGCAGAAAGTGCCCAGGATACTTAGGTTGCTTTCTATGCAGGTGCCCAGGTCCTCTTCACTCAGGGCTTCCTCCTGAGTCCTCTCACCATGGTCTGAGCTCCAGTCCTCACCCCTCTCAGAGAAGGTTCCTTCCCCAACAGCTCCCATGGCTGAACTGCCTCTCCTGGCCTAAGGCTTGGGCTTACACAGGGCTCCCTGGATCACGTGGCCCTTCTGCTGCCTCTCCCTGGGTCATCAGGCTCTGCCTGCATCTGGACCCAGTAGCCACCTTGCTTCAGGCTTCTCTGCCTGTGAGTTTACTTCTGGCATTACCACCAGGGCACAGGCAGAAGAGACACAGAGATGGAGTGGAAAGAAGCAAAAGGCAAGGATGGAAATCAGAACCACTTAACCAGGGCGAAGGGACCTCTACCAGGGATGGGATGCACTGGCAAACACACAAAACGTAAGAGAGGAAAAGGTGGAAGAAGCAGGGTGAAGGAGGGGAAAAGAGCCATGTACTCCTGGATCCCCTTCCCATTCTAGTAATGGGGCAGGGGCCCTGTTAGACCAAGCTCTAGACTAGAGGCAGAATCTATTCATACAATGTTACAGATGGGTATGTCATATAATCTTATTCATAAAGTTGTTGGGCTCCATCTTAAGAACAGATGGGGTTCTTGTTGCCATTGGGCACTTTTACATGTGTTCCAGGGGTGGGGTCGGCGCTTTAATTAGAACATCTCTGAGAGCTGCTCTAATTAAAGCACCTCCGCTTCTCCTGTATCAGTGTCCCCATGCTTAAAAATGATGGCGGGAGCACTTAAATGAGCCTGAGTTCAAGCACCCCTGCCACCATTTTTAAGCATAGGGACACTGATACACAAGGTGCAGGAGGCTGCACGGCAATTGCTAGGCTTCAGCAGACCTGATTAATCTGGAATTCCAGGGTTTGGAGCAGCCTCTGAGCTCATTTATAGGTGTCCATTGTCTGGTAGGAAAGCTCCTCCCCCCAGAGATAGTTCAAAACCTCCTACCAATTTCCAGCCTAATTATATCCTTAGCCAGCTCATAGTAATTTATTCTTGTGTCAGCTTCACTCTATCTTTTCTTCCCTCCTTCTCTTATTTATTTTTAGTTATGCTGTTCCAAGTGCACTTGTTACAATTTACTGCTTATGGTATTTTCAGGCAGGCCCATGTGTACCAGGACCTAAATACTGAGAAAAAAAAAGAATCCATTGTTATTCAACAGGTGAATTAATAGTTTAAAAGTTACCACGTTGGCCCTGAACTATTTATGGGCCAACCAATGGTCACAATTTGACCTGAGCATGGAGATTGCAGGACTGAATCATTAGCAGAATCTAACAGCATTATAATATTCCTAAATTGTTTTGTGAGAAGTGGGCATTAGCAAGTAACCACACAAACTATCTCATGCCAAAACCTCATCCCATTGTATTTAGGTGGATCTTTGCTATCAAGTTCAACATCTGACTGTCTGACACTCCATTTGTAATGCCCCCCAACCCCCCCATCAAATGTAGGAAAAGATTTTCATTGTAAAGTAAGGCAAATACCTGCCATCTAACCATACATTTAGTGAATATTTATGTACAAGACAAATATTCTGTATTCTTAAATTGATCCAGAACTAGACAAGGGACCGAACTGAAAACCTGAACATTAATCTAACCATTCCAAGCTTTGTGACTCAGAGAACATAGTCACAAAAGGCCATTAAAAGCTGAATACATAGATCCAACTCCCAATTTCCAGCATGTCACTGTGCCCAAAGTTCTGAGTTCAGGCAAAGAAAATACAATAACTTTTTCAAATAGCAAGTAAGAACTAGAAGCTCTAATTCTATATGGAGGGTCAAGGGTTCCACATACAACCTTAAACTTGATGACTAATACTGAACTGCAGTTTATTAACTTAAGTTCAAAAGGATGTGTTGCTAGTTCATAAAAAAGCAAGTTGTAAAGCCTTTCTGCTTTATAAAAGTAGTAGCTTGTTGACAGGTAGGAGATCAGCACCACACAGAGCGATAGCATAAAGATCAGTCATCAGCCTTTGTTGCACCAAAGCCCTCCTAAGCTGGGTGTTGAAAATGTGGGTTAAAAGGCCAACTCTTAAAGTCCTTAGAGTGTCTTCCTGCTTTTCCTTTATGTTTCTGGTCACTTAGCACCATGGCAGAACATGAAAACAGAGGACATTTTTAATTACTTCGGTTTTTTTCAATTCACCAGGAGAAATTAAAAATCTTTGCAATATATTATGCTGAACACAGGCTTTAAGAGAACTAGTAAAATTATCTGTTTTGGCATGTTCTAAGTTTAAAAAGAAGGCTCCTCAGTGTTTACAAATGTATAATACAACACATTAACTGCATGCACTTGTTGGCTCTGTAGTAGTGGAAGTGACTAGCTCATAGAAAACTGGAGAGAGAGAGAGAGAGAGAGAGAGAGATTCTTCCCCATTCCAAAATAGTCTAACTCTTAAAGCACTCACTTGGGGTGTGACAAATCAAGGCTCAAGTCTCTTCTCTAATATTTAGTTTATGAATAGTAGATCGACTCCAGAGGAAATCTGGAGAATTCTACCCCAGATAAGCTGGGTGGGTCAGGGTACTTACTTGGATTTGAGATGGAGGTTATGCCCCCAGTCTGAATCAAGCAGAACAGAAGTTTTAGCTTTGGTATCCAACATCCAAGGTCATTGTCCCAGTTACTGGACCACTGGCTATTTGGGATGGGTGCCACTCTGTCTCTGTTTTTACTGTTTTTTTCCTGATTTGAATGGGGAAAAATAAATAAATCAACTTGTGCAATACTGGAAAATTATTTCCTGCCCAGCTCCATTTGTGACAGTCCATTTTCCTTGTATTACAATGAATCTATATCAAATTTAGACTACATACAAATGTATTTTTTTCTAATGTCATTCAGCCCTGGATAATGAGTCTAGTATGCAAGAGTCACGCTGGGTGCTTTCTTCTTTGGGCAACTCTGGTGACAATGAAAGTTCTAAATGCCACGTTCTACCTGAAGTTTCAGCAGACTTGTACAGGTGTACATGATTGACCAGGGTGGTCAATGTATTAACCAGATTAATTGAGTATTCTTTGACTTTAAGCTCCCTCTTTGCTCGTTTCTGGTTGGGGAGCTTTCCTTCTGTTTTTCTAGTCACCATTTCACCTATTCCTCTCAGGCACCTCATTTTCATAAGCAGGGAAAGCTCTGGAATTTGCAGGTTACAAACAGACAGAAACTGCAAAGGTCAAACCTAGATTCTCCCTTTAAATGCACCGTTTGTATTTGGTTTGCTAGAGAAACGGGTTGGGCACAGGTTTCATTCTGAAAGGTCGACTGTGCACAGATTTTGGCTGGTATAAATCAGCATCAGTACAATGAGTTCTATTTAGCCCTGCAGATTCCCACCAGCTGAGCATATGTCCCACAGTTTTTGCTCATACTAATGTTTACTTTTCTTAGTCCTTTTGCCAGTTTTGACAGATAGAGTAGTTTGTATGTTATTTTTCAGTGCTATGGTTTTGCCACTGAATATGAATAGATTTGATTTGCTAATCCCCTGTATTGATTTCTAGACATGTTTTTAAAATGTTGAATGATTTAGAGCCTTCATTTGAAACAAAGGAGCCTGGCGCAGAGCCTACTTACAGTACAACCAGGCCCTTACAAACAAAGTGGGTTAGAAGAAGATTCCAGTGACAACATCAAATCCCTGAACTGTCTCAGCAGTAATATCTACCAGCCATTAATAAAGGCAGAAATGATAACCAAAACAGTCATAGTCTAACCTTATGGAAGTTTTACATCACTGTGACCTAATCAGCTCTAGTGGGTTTTAAACCCAAATTCAGTGGGTAGAATAATACACAATTTTTAATTTTGAAATTAAAATCCAATTCCTATCCTTTCCTTTTAAATATCATTGGAAATTTTGCCATGTACTTAGTGAAAACAGGTCTGAAGCCTTAACCTTTGATGTGCTAACTTATGTCGCTGGGAATTAAGTGGTTGAAAAGAGAAATTGGACCATGCCATTTTGATCCCCAAAAAGCTGAATTTACATTTCAATAATTCAAAATATCCTAAATTGACAATGCTATGGAAATATTTTGAAGTAGCAGCATGGGGAAGACTTCTTAAAAAAATAGGGAACCTTGCATCCGTCTTTCGTTATAAACAGGGAAAAATAAACAAATATAATCTGGGCCAGATTCTGAGTTCTGCTGCCCGACTGTATATTTGGATTAATTTAATCATTATCAGATTTATTCACATTATATTACATCATGTATATCTACATCTACACGTGAGCTTTAATGTGCGGTAGTCTATTTTACTGCACATCAAAGCAGCACATAAAAAGCCATGCGACTATGCCAATGCGCAGTAAAAATAGGCTATTGCACATTAAGTGTTACTTAAAAGCCATGCACATTCATTATTGCACATTAAGGCAGCCTAAAGCACATTAGTGTCTCACATTGGAGGGCACCTATACATGAACACGGAGGCTACTCCAATGTGCTGGAATTCCAGCGCGTCAGAGCAGACTTGATTAATTGAGTCTGCTGGTGCGTGGCAATCAGAGCGCTCCAGCAGGCTCCTGCATCTAATGTATCAGTGTCTGCGGTTAAAAATGGTGGTGGGGATGTTTTATCTGAAGCTCATTGAACGAGCTTTAGTTCAAGTGCTCCTGCCGTCATTTTGAAGTGTGGAGATGCTGATACAGAAGACTCAGAGGTGCTTTAATTAGAGAGGCTCTCAGAGCTGCCTCCCCCCCACCACGTGAAAAGTTCCTGGAGGTACTAAATTTAATGCACATTAGAAAAAGTGCCTTAATGTACATGTAGACATGCCCACTGAGAAGCAGTTTTAGAAGTCTTCAGATTCCCCAAACCCCCAATCCTCCTTTTCTTTTTTTTTTTTAAAGGTAAAAGAACAACAACATTGTTGGTCCTGCAGTATGTATAAGTATGCATAAAGCTTCCCATCAGCATAATAACTGAACACTTCATCATTAAAAAAAACAAAACAAACAGGTTATTTCCTGACTGTAGCCAAAGATGTAAACAAATCTGCCAGGTGAGGCAAAGTGGTCTAGAAAACAGCTTCACAAAAAGGCAGTAACTTGTATGTGCAGATTTAGAAAAAATGAATATTCATAAAACAAGACTGATTTACTGAAAGCCTGTCTTTTCATGTCAGACAGCAGGGCCATAAAACTGTCACAACCCAAAGTTGTGGATTTTTTGATTGTGTGCGCTTCGGCACCGCTAAATTATGTTCCCGCCGAATTGCAGCTCTTTTGCACGACGGAGTGTTTTGTTGTTATAGAGAACCCACGTGCAGAAAAGTGTTTCCCACCGTTCTGTAGCCTTCTTTGCATTGTGCATTACTCTTGCATTACAGTGATGCAGGCTGCAAAGGAGTTCCCGCCAGTTGTATTGAGATTTGAGCCACATTATTGGCCGGTCTTAATTTAGGCACACGTGGCGGCTAGCTATTGGCTTGCTAGCCGTACAAAAGGCTTGGGTGGTTTCCGCCCAAGTTGGAGAGAAAGACAGAAAGAGAGACGGATCTCTAAGCGCTGTGGGTCCTTTCGAACCCAGCGCGTCTTTCTTAAGAAGGCGATAGAGGCTCCAATTGCCGAACCCCCGGAGCCTAGCAAACTCCGGGGCACCACTTACCAATGGCCTCTAGCCTCTCCCCGTCACCGATCGCAGTCCAGACAAATCCCTACCCTAGAACCCAGTTATCAAAACCATGGAGTCTGAACCACTCTGAGGATCCTGGGAACCGAGTTTAGAGTCCTCCAACGAGGATTGAAGCGGAGCTGTACCTGGAAACTGTCCAGCCTACACCGTGACCATCTCCAGTGTAAGTAAATAATCTTTTCAATCAACCATTACGCCTCCGTGACTGATTCTAGCTCGAGCGTACTACTCCACCCCGCGACTTTTCTCTGGCCCCGCGTGCCCGGGCTGCCGGCCACAGCCCGCGTGCACACAGACGGGCCCGGCTTGCACCCAGTGAGGACAGGACCGGGAGCCAGCCCGCACAAAAACAACATTTAGAATATCAACAAGCAAAACAGGACAAGGGAAAATGCAAACCTCTCTCTCTCTCCCTCTCTCTTACACACTCCTACCCACCCCTTTGATTTGAGATAGGTTTGGAAGAGAGACCAGATTGGTTCGTCTTCCTTGGACAGGAAGTTGGCTCAAGAGTAGGTGTGTAGTAACTTAGTGTTTTCTCTTGTTTATGATCTAGGAAGTCCTGACCTGTAGTGAAAGTAGTGCTCCATTTTCCATTTGGAAAAAAAGGCTTGTATTGAGGCATGCGGTACAATTATGACTGCACAGTGGATCATTCTTTTTTCTCAGGCAGGGGGGTGGGGAAGGGAGGTTGTAATAACAATGCAAAAGCTTGAAAACTTTGGTATGAATTATAATTTGTTACACTATCATACATCTATTATCGTCCATAAAGCTATTTTAGATTCACACCTGTTAATTGTGATTAAAGGGAAAAAGTCATAGTATTTTTATTTATTTTACGAAAAGGAAAAAGTCAAGAGGGACTGTATTCTACTTTCTAAATGCTTATACAATATTTTGCAGGGGTTTGGGTTGTAGCTGTGTTGGTCTAAGGACATAGGCAGACAAGGTTCCTTGGGTGAATTTGATATCTTTTATTAGACCAACGCAAATGGTTGGAGAATAGTTATTAAGCAAGCTTTCGGGTTCAAAAACCCTTTGTCAGGCTAAGGAAGTGTCAGCAGTTGGTGTGTGCTCTTCCTGGATGGAATGAAAAGTAAAGAAGCCAGGGGCTGGGCTGGGGAGTCAGTTGCCAGGCAGATTATAATGTATCAAAAATCCAATGTCTATGTTTAGTCCATGATCTCTAGTATCAGGTTGATGAAATGGAGCTCATAGGCTTATCTCTGGGAAGTGTTGTGTAAGTTTCCCTTGAGGATCAGGACTGAGAGATTGGAGAGAGAGTGGCCCTCCTGTGAGAAATGTGCCCCCACCGGTAATTGGATATTTCTGTCTTTTTTGATGGTCCATCAAACCCTTGCTATACTTAAGATACATCGATGACATCTTCATCATTTGGACTGA
>NW_005842607.1:837332-856831 GCF_000455745.1 Alligator sinensis
CAGTTCTTGAGGAAGTCTTCTTCCAGGTGGCTCATAAAAAGGTTGGCATACTGTGGGGCCATTTTAGTGCCCATAGCTGTTCCCATCATTTGGAGGACGTGTTGATTATTAAAAGTGAAATTGTTGTGTGAGGATGAAGTGTATAAGCTCAGTAATATCTTTGGGTCTGTATTCTGGGTTGTAATCTTGTTCCTGTAGATATGTAAGGCAGGCTTGGATGCCATCCTGGTGTGGGATGTTGGTATATACAATATTTTATCACATACAACACACACCGTTCCCCACGATTCAGCTGCTGGAACCTGGGGTGTATATAGAGCCCATTTCGCACAGCCCTACTTTGATTTGGATTCAGACAGTGATTCGATTCATTGATTCAGATCACTGTCCCTGATTCAATTCAGCCGAATCCGAATCTGAAGATTCAATGCCGATTTGGTGAATCAGCAATTCAGACACAGGCACAGCTTTAAAAGTTTTTTTCTACATGCCTTGAGGTAGAAGCACAGCTCATGATCACTGAGGTGCTGGGGCACATGAAGCATCCCACAGGAGCACAGGGGACTCTCCAGCACACTCAGCAGTGAACCTGGAAGTGGACCGGAACTACTTCCGGTCCACTTTCGGGTCTGCCAGGGAGCGCGTTGGGCAGCCCCCCTGTGCCCCCCCCCACCCCGGCTTAGTGATTGGCTGCAGGGGCATTCCAGGTGCCCTTGAGACCCAGGAGGCACCAGTCGCAGAGCGGGGGGGAGGGGGTGTGTGGGAAGGCCCCTCGTGCGTGCTCCCCGGTGGACCAGGAAATGGACCAGAAGTGCTTCTGGTCCACTTCCAGGTCTGCTGCCAAGCACGCTGGGGAGCCCCTCACTGCTTCTGTGGGATGCTGCATCTGCCCTGGCACCGCAGTGTTCAGAGCCCGTGCTACCTAGAGGTACATAGAAAAAACATTTAAAGCTATATCTACGTCTGAATCGCCGAATCTCTCTGAATCAATTCAGAGGGTTCCAAATAGATTTGGAGAAATTAAAGGGTTCTCTGATTCAATTCGGATTTGGAGATTTGGCCACCAAATTGAGCCAAATCTCTGCCGAATCAAATCAAGGACTGAAGTTTCGCGAAGCCCTAGTGTACGTTATAAGCAAGGAAATGCAGTAATAACAGTTTCTGCCTCTTCTGGGGGAAGCAAATGACAGGCTGAATTGCTAAACATAGCTGCTGGCTGTGGACACTTTCCTTGGCCCCCAGCAGAGACTTCTGATGCAGAAGCTGTTACTTGGTTACCTACTGCTACTTATCAGTATTTTCAAAGAAAGATCTTTTCTTCCTCATTCTGCTTTTCAAAGACAAGATGCTTATCTAATTTGGGGGAATAAAAAGTATGGTAGGTGAGAAAGTATAGTAGCCACCACTAAAGTCAGCAAGGGTTGCACAGTCATATTGGGGTTTAACTAATCTGACCTGATGCTCCAGTATTTAACACAGATTTACAAGTACTGCTTTAACCAGTTTAAAATTTTAAAAAATACATATTGTAGAGAAGTTAACAATAACTTTGCAGAGACCACTAGGCAAACTTCATTTGGTCTCATAAAATTGAAGTGTTTACTATGCAGTAATTTAAAAACCTGGAAGAAAATAACTTTTGTACTAAGAAGTGTAGCATTTGCAACAAGAGTAGATACAAAATAAAGAAAGGTAGACCTCATAATTTAGACTGAGGTGTACTGTAGCTTGTCCCTCATTACAGAAACTGTACCAACTCCGCTAGGTGGCAATAAATAAAGGGTGTGGACAACAATTGAAATGTTTCCAAGTGAAATGCACGTGGAAACATTTGATAAAGGAAATGTTTCCACTGAGGGACACATGTATGGCCCCTTTGCTGTTTCTGGCTGGAACATTTCAAAATGCTGCAGTTTTTTAGTGCCAGCCAGGGGTGTGGTAAAGTAGGTTGCCATGACCTGTCAGCTTCCCCCATTCCCTCACAGGGATGGGAGGTAGAGAGGAGGGGAAAGCAGAAAGCCAGAGACGAATTACATGGGGGAGGAAGACGGTGGGGAGGTTCCCTTACCCTGGTCCCACTGTTGAGAGTCTGACACTCCAGCCTCAATCCGCTTTACCTTTTCTCTCCCATATTCTTAGCCAAATGGAGAGGTAGAAGGGACTGGGGCTGGAGGGCCTGGTTCTGGCAGGGGGCTGATGGGTTGGGGGAAGCTTGGCTTCAAGGCTGGTAAGGGTGGAGGTCCCCATGGAGAATGTGAGAGGTCTCAGCAGAGACCCAGCAGTGCCCAGGGACCCAGAGCAGCACCTTTTAGTTAGACAGCAGGCAGGCTGTCCACCCCGTCTCTCTCTCCCCTGTACACACAAGGCATTTATAAACGTACATTTGTCTGCTTTAATGCACTGGAGATCCAGTGCATCAGAGCAGACTTGATTAATCAAGTCTGCAAAGCACATGATTTGACATGCCTGGTGCTGCATCACATGCATTTGTATAAATGGTGAGAAAATGTGCAGAAAATGGTGGTGGTGTGCTTTTGAATTAAAACACTTTTGATTTGTGTAACAGGGCATTCTCGAGGCCAGTCTGTCATTGGCCCGCCCATCTTTCTGGGCTAACCACCTGCATCCTCTCCTGCCATTCCTTGATGATACATAATTATGGTGTTAATTAAGTAGGAGGCTGCCCATTCTTGCCCTGATGCCAGGGGGCACTATCTGTGGCTCTGTTCCTCCCCTACACCACAACCCAAACTTCACAGATGGCATCCAGATGACACAATGCTCCCGGCCTACAGCCAGGCCAAGCTTAGCCTTCATTGTCAGGCCTCAGACACACACATCCATACCACCCTCCTCTTACTAGGGCCTCTCACACTCCACCCCCTCTCACAGGGTCTCTCTCACACATCATCAACTTATACTGCCTTGCTCCTGCCCAGAGTGGGCCCCTTCAGCCATAGGCTTTATCTTGCTTATACCTTGGGTGGCAGACGGACTGTCTTGTGGGCCTCTCCCACGACCCTCACTGGGGTAGTGGCCAGCCAATTACCCGACCGGGTCCAAGCTTGCCCCAGCCCCTCCCGGGGCAACTCTATACACTCACACACACATACTGGGCTCCCAGCCCTCTGGTTTTCTCCTCACTGGGGCCCCTCATCTCTGCCCCCTCACTGGGGCCACCCCTTCACTGGCCTGGTATTTCCTGCACCACTGGGAGCCCCACCAGGCCACCCATCCCCAGCAGGGTGCAGTTTTAGGTCATGCCAAGGACCAGGAGCCTCCAAACCATCCCCTTAAGCTCCTGCCCTCCAAGATGCCTCATACAGCCTTTCAGCCAGGCAATTTTTCTGCATGGCCTGCCAGCACCGAACTGCACTGTTTATATAGGTGGCCAGAGATCTAAAATGGCCACTGCCATCAAGCACCTGCTGGATGCTTGTCTCAGCCCTTAAAGTGGCAGGCACCAACAGTGCCCTGCCACAATGTGTTTTAGTTCAAAAGCACACTGCCACCTTTTTCTCAGGGTTGACACACATTTAGCCATTTATACAAATGCACGTGCCGCAGTGGTGCTGCAGTGCAAACATGTGTACAAATGCCCTTAATTAAAGAAGTGAAACACTTCCAAAAAGTACCCAAGGAAGGGCACCTTGTCTCCAAAAGCTTGTCTAAGATCTCTTCCAAGTATACAGTTGAGCCACTAAAAGACATCACTTAAAAACTCTATGCTCTCTCAAACCCCAGTAGTACTTCATTTCAAGAGATGCTATTTTGAAGGGTTTCTACCACTTTTGGAATGTTTCAAAGGATTTGTCCACATGCACAGCTGGCCCTTTGAAATGTCTCAAAAATATTTGAAACTTTTAAAATTGTTGTGTCTGTCCATATCCAGAGATAAGCCACCCCTGTTACCAATGGCAATTAGCCACCATATTACTGGTGTCCAGGGATCCTGGTTTTCACTGTTTAAAAATCTCAAATTCTCTGATAAAAACTGCAAATTCTCTGATTAAAAACCCCCAAGTTCATGTTTATCCATGATTGACTTGAAACATCACTATATATATAGATATCAGTTGAACACCATATTTTATTTACAATTTTAAAGTGATTTGGAAGTGTCCTAGTCCCTGAGTCACTATAATACAATAAATTCTAAATACCTACAAATATTGGCATTTGAGTTTGGGTTTTTTTATCATGGAAAATCAGAGCTTCCCCTGCTTCCTTCATTCACCAGGATGTGGGTCCAGCTGCAGCTGTCCCTCACCCACTGCTTTGTGGTGCTGAGCACCCCTGATATGCCAGTGCCCCAACCATGCCCTCACTCCTGACCCACAGCCCCCCAACCCTTCAGATGCCCCTCAGTCCCCACCCACAATCCCTGGCCCTGCTAGTGCCTTTCACTCCCCACCCACAGCCCCACCAGATGGGCCCCCAGTTGCCAGGGCTATGGGGCCAGGGACCCAGGTCTGCTGCCCCCTGCCGCTCACAGCAGCATCTGAGCCCCAGTTGCCACCCATGGGAGGAGGTGGCTGCTTTGGCAGAACTGAGTATGGAGCCTGGCTCTCCCTCTCCCACAGGTGGCACAGCTGGAGCAGAGCCCATGGCAGGAGCGGGTGTGGGCTGCCCGCTGTGGGCTCAGGTCGAGCGGGGTGGCTCCCTGAACTCCTAAGGTGGGGCATAGGGTCATGTGTCCCCCGGGTTGCAGGCTCAGGGCTCCCCACCCTGCTGCCTTCCCCCCCTATCCTCTGCAGCCCAGTGGGCAGTAACTAGTGCAGGGCAGGGCCAGGTGCTGCCACAGTGAGCTGCCATGGTGAGATGCCCTCTGCACCGCCACCCCTGCTGCTGCTGGGCAGGCAGGGGGCACCTCACCATGGCAGCGCAGGGATCCCAGCATCAGCGGCATCGAGCTTCCCCACCCCACTCTGCCTGCAGCCTGCACCTAACCCCCCCACGCACAAGTCTGGGGGGCACATTCCCCCCATAACCCTCCCAGGAGTATGAACAGTGGTGGGATGCCACCTGCCCCCCAGACAAGCCGCCCACGGCTCCATCTAACTCCCCACCTGGGTCCTGTGGCAACGTATTCCAGTCGCAAGCCCCACACATCACCTGGGCTGAGCAGCAGCCCTAGCCCTACCCAGCTCCCTCTCTCCCTCACTATGGGGGCCTCAATTTCCACCCCTTCCCTGGCCAGACTTACCTGCAGGGAGCTGCTCTCCAGGCTACCTGGAAGCCATGTACATGTGTGCAACAAGCATGTATGTACATGGTGCCCCCTGCCTAGCCGCCCTCCTCCCATTCTCCCTGGCCCCTTGCAGGCTGGAACTCTGCCAGCCTGCAAGGGGAAAAATACTATTTTCCACATTTTTCTCCTTAAAATGAGAAAATCCAGGTTTTTCTCCTTAAAATGAGAAAATCTGCATTTTACCAATTTTTACCATGGTGAATGGAAAACCCAGATCTCTGCTGATTTCCAGTGTCCTACCATACCATTTGAGACAGAAGTTTATAAACACAGAGGAACAATTTTTGACCTTATGCTACTGTAAACCCAAAGTGGTTTCAGTTTCTTAATTTCAAGAGATGAATTTAACCGTTGTGCAAGTGGTTAAGAGGGTGAGCAAAGTACGTGAGATGTATACAATAAGTTGGAAATGGATATACGAACAGGGGGAAAAGCATACCAAGTGAGTTTACAGTCACACACACTACATCCACCACTTCAGGGGTACTCCATTAACTTGAAAAAAACCTAGTTTACATTTACACCATTCTGACTGACATGAGAATGGCCCAATATGTTTAAAGATGACTGTAGAAAATGACTCAATTCACAAAGGTTCTCAGACAACTATGAAGTAGCAGCCAAATATCTTCCCAAAAAGCAGGAAGAGTATAGCATCAGCGATCGCCTGCATCCTCCTGATGGCTTGCACTTTTATATTAAAAATGTATACATGGCCATAAATATACATAGAACTTCACAGGAGAAAGAGTCCCAGTCCCTGCCCTGAACAGATAAAATGTAGCACCTTTCACCCCTGATTTTAAAGCATTTTATATAAAAACTTCCCACATCCCCATGCTGGAAGGACATAATTCAGGGGTTTTTTTCCTATTAGTTTTGTTTCTATTAGAAACAAGTAAACTGATGTACAAAGCAATTAAATGACTTACCAAACATAACACAATGAGTGAACTATGAAAGTGGGAACAGAACAAAGAATACTAGCTCCTAGCTCCCTGCATTAACCATCTCTCCTCCCCTATCCCAAACCACCTTTTAAGTATAAAATTGTGTTATGTTTGGTCACCACTATCCTAATGTAAAGTGACACTCCAGGATGGCTTGTCAAGCCTAGACATGTTAGTGTCTAAAGCTCATTCTCGCCCTCTCTCTCTGGAAAAGAACAAAATTGACCATAATTTTCTAAGGTCTTGATATACTAGAGATACAATGAAACTGAATCAAAGCAAGTGTAATTTACAAGCATAAATTTAAGCAAGCAATGTCTTTAGCCTGGAAATTCAGAAAGATTAATCACTCTAAGCTAAATTATATGTAAAGCAGTAGTTTACAAAGGGAAAACATTATTTTACTGTAGAATTTTACTACACCATTCCAGTCAACATTTACAATATCCAAAAAACAGCAATGAAACAATGCAAGGTAGGGAAGGAAGCTAATGTAAGGCAGCCGGCAGGCAGCAACTAAAACAAATTTGGCACCGATCCTAACGCTACTAGCGGTAGGACTTCTCACAAGCTTTTAGTCTAGGATATTTTACCATGAACAGCATAATGTTTCCTTTGCTACCGCCACTCAATCCAGGAGAGTGCAGGTATATTAAGCCACTGCATTTTGACAAATGACAGTGCAGAATGTTAAAACATTTTCTGGTTTTGCAATATTTTTAACAGCAGCAAGATAATGCATTACACTTTGGGCCTCATTGGTCATTAAACTTTTGATCTCTGCAGTTCCAGCACAGAGTGGAAAATCAGTCTGGCTGAAAAAAACATATAAGGCAATTACTAACATTAGAAGAACCTGAATTTTTAAAACCATTCCTTTTATTTTATATTCCTTTTATTCCTTTTTTATTTTTAAAACCATTCCTTTATGCAACCCTTCCCCTCCCCTTTATAGGTTATGACTTTATTTTTTCTTACTAAACCAATGGATTATATCCGTGTTGCACAGAACCATGTATGTTGTCAGTTTAATAATAAAATAATCACACAGTATATACAGAGGCTTCTGAAATAGAAACAGGATAGCAACAAGCTAGATCCTGGATGATGTAGCTGAGAAGCATCCCATCCTATTCAGTACTAGGAAGTATTTTCCAAGGGAAAAATAGTGTGCAGTCTGCTTGGTAACTGACTGAGAATTTGAGTGCCTTTGTTACTGCCTGTCAGAGTAGGAATCTGAGTTTGAAACACTATCATCTATTGACAAGGACAGACCAGAATGTTAGAATCACTGGGATGGCATCTAGCCCTGCAACTGCTCAAATGCACAGCGTAATGCTGGCCTGCCAGCCAGCATGAGAATGAGCCTCTCGCTCCGTGTTTGAAACAGAATATGTCTATTGAAAGGACTAACTTTTCCTAAGTTGGCAGGCAAAAGCCCAGTATGGACAGTTTGTTGGTAACATCTGCAAAAAACAGTAAGGCGCTCAAGGAGGGCTTTCCCCTAACCCCTGCTCTCTGTGTTTTGGTAAAGTTTTACTATATCACTCAGGGGTTCCCACACACACAATCTCCAAAGTGGAGGAGGGACCTTGTTCTTGTAAGTGGGCAGGGGTTGCCTTAGGAAAAATGAGGCCCTGGGCAAACTTGAATTATGGTGCCCTTTCTTTGAGTTTACATATGTAGTAGCATTAGTGAAAGTTTCAGATGTAAAGCTGTAATCTCAAAAGCTTTTTATAATTTACAAAAAATAAATGAAAGAGGAAATGACACAAAATTCAATTAAATGGAATTGGCTCAAGAGTGCTGATCACTGCCTGCTCTGCTCTGTCCAGCAGGTAGCAATACCTCCTCATCATTGCCAAGCCCCACAGTCAGACAACTTCCATCCTCCCCCCCTCTCCCCCACAAATCACTGGCACTGCTGCAGGCAGAGGCAGGCTAGCAGGGGCTCAGGGTGCCAGTCTGGCAGGGAGGAAGAGAGGCATGGTGCACTGCTGCTGCTGTCTTCACTGCCTGGCCTGGCTCCTCCTAAGCAGTTGCTGGAGGCAGGGGGTGGGTTGGGCTGAGCACCACTCTTCCTGCCTGGGGTAGGAATCAGCTGGGGTGGGGCAGGAGGGAGTGCTGCTGTGAGCCCTGGGCTGCTTACACATTGGGGAGGGGGGCGTTCCCCTGACCACAGCGCCCTGGGTGGTTGCCAATGTTGCTCACCCATAAGGCCAGCCCTGTAAGTGAGGCTGAATTTGTATTCCTCTTAGCTGCAATCTCCTTCTGAAAAAGGGGTTACCAACCCTTTCTGCCATAAAAGTGTTCAGCTCTTCATTCCTATTACTACCTGGGAGTTTTGCTCCTCTTTTATCTGCACATTTATTTGGCAAACCCATCAACATGAGTTTGCTAGCAGCTTTTGAAAAAATACTCTCCCTGGTAAGACGGAGTTAATTTGTTTGTAAAGTGAATGTGGAACACTGATCCTAGAGTGAGGCATCACCAGGAAGTAATCCCTTTTGACTCGGGGCAGCGTCTGTATAGTGGATAGTTGCCAGCTGCAAGACTATAAATTAAATGCCTTCTAATGGTAACAGGTACTGCAAGGTAGTTTTGGTGCACACTGCTGGGGACTTCCCACCTAGGATTCTCTGATCTAGTACAAGAGAGAAAAGAATACAGAGATGCAGTGGTCAATCAAACTGCTGGAAGCAGAAAATAGTGGCCTGTTTTTCTTAAAAGAGCCAAGTAGCCTTGTATTCTGTCCTAGAGGACCTAGTCTAGAGTTATGCTTACTAAACCAGGGCTGCCTAAATTCCAAGGGGCAAAGGGCCATACACCCCACAGGCTGCACCAGGGTGAGCCATGGTCCCCCTGGCTGCTCTCCCTAGGAAGCTGCTGCACCATGTGCCTGAGACTCTCCCAAGCATACGGTCACGTGCAACCTCCCCAGCCCCACTACACCTCACTGTATGGCAGGCTCCAGCCTCACCCTCAGCTCTCCATAGCGCTGCACTGCCCAGCCCTGGGTTTGGGGCAGCCAGTGGCAGCCAGAGGAGAGAGGGGGAGCCTGAAGACTCTGAGGGGGAAGCAGCAGCCAGGAGGCTGGAGGCTGCAATTTAAACCCTCATGGGGTACATGCAGCCCACAGACCACTGACTGGACAGCTCTGTAGTAAACCATCAATTTTTGTGTTAGATCACCCTTCAGGTTGGCAGGTCCATGGGATCAGGACTCATTTCCAGGTACATGGGACAGCGGGAGTGAAACAGTGGATATTTAGACAACTGGTTCAAACTACTAGCCCTGTAAGTAATGAACTGTGCACCAACCCATGTTTCACCATTCAGCTGTGCACCTAGTAGTGTCCACAGCCAGGATCCAATTCTATTGTAATTTAGAAAGCAACTCATAAGACACACACAGTGCAGGAACAGAATGACGAGACTAAATATCCTAGACATAGGAAGCAGTTTTTTAGCTGTGTCCAGCTAAAAGGCCATCTTTGCAGCAATACGACTTATCAGAGTTGGGTGAACTTCTCATGGAGCTGCTGGTATGCTTCCTGTCTCTGCACATACAGATTTAGAGTAAAGGAATAAGACTGGTGAACAAGCAAAGCACCTGGCACATGATTATTTCAATATATGTAAGGAAGGGCAATAAATCATTTAGCGCTTCAGGGATTAGGGACTCCTGCCAAATCCTCAAGAATGCCTGAAACTTGATAAGAAACAAAAAATGTGAGTTAACACTGCTTAGGTTCTATGGCTCTTTTAACTCATTGAAGGCAATAAGTGACCAGAACAGTATAATACAAGACAAGATCCATAAACAGTCACGCATATCCTGAAACAACATTACATAGCAATGATCTGCATGTCCTGTACACTCATTCTCTCACTGTGCATGAGACCTGAAAGATGCAGCACTTAAGTTTTCTTCTTATCATAAATATGGGGGATACCAATTAGACATCAGAAACTTCAAATCAGTTATGATTATTGTCACAAAACCTGAATATTCACAGCATAAAAGCACCCTGAACGTCTCAAGAGTGGGTGATCCAGTCCTCCTACACACAGCTTAAAGATATTGCCCAAGTTAAAATGAAAATAAGAATATGGTAGCTTAACTCAAGTTTATTGAAAATGAAATAGATCTACTTAGCAAATATTCGATTTACCTGTAGCTGTTTGTCTTGGATTTGGGATCAATCTATCATCATATATACTAGTCCAGGAGAACTGCTTTGGTGCACTTGCTAATAGCAGATAATTCACGAATATGTAAAGGTATCATTGTGCTATACACCTGGTTGTTCCCACACTCAGAAGGTGAAGGTAGAAACAATATTTCAACACCTGTTCACCAGATTCCCTCCACAGGGTTCTACAAAGAAAAAGTGGGCTTAAGCCAGAAAAATTTAAAATCAGGTTTGGAATGTAGATGCCTTAAAAGACAGAGTATAGAAACACCAGGGTTTTTGGCCTGGTGCCCATCTTTAATGATCCAATGCATATTTGTGATAGAAGGATAATATGTAAGTGAGAGGTGCCCATGAACTTGGCATAAGCCATACATAGCATTACTTGTGAAAGAAATTCCAACATAGGAAATAAATGTCTTTTGTGTATAGCAGTATGCTGTCGAAGTTGAAATCATGACCTCTTCCTAATGTTTGAACCAAAGTTCGATCCCATAAAATTAAAATGTCAGGAAGTATTTACTGAATGAGGGGAAAAACTTCAGTTCCATGACAAAAGGCTGCACATACAGTTTTGTACCTTCTAGCATTATGCAGTCTGAAAAACCTCCTGGATGAGTCTGGACCAGGAATTCAATAGAAAGGAACATCCTACTACATGTATAACACCTGAAGTAATGCCACATGTACTTGCAAAAAACACTGAGAACAAGAAGACAGGATCCATTTAGGCATGCCATGATGCCATCAAAGTATGACACCTATCAGTGTATCAAGCAATCCAAGAGGATACTTGCCACCCAGCCTGGGGATGATAGAGTGCAATGAACCAATAAGAAATTGTAGCATTTTTCCCATGTTCTGTGCAAGGGAAGAAAAAAGCCCAATAAATATGGGTGAAGATAAAAACCAATAGAAGCCACTAAAATAATTTTCCACTTAAAAACATTAAGAACCACCCAATGCAATTCTTTCCATTCTTTCTCGTGCCATCAGGAGGCTCTGTCTCCCCTATTTCTCTGCACATCCATGTGCTATATGTACATTCTCAAGTACACCTGACTGGGGCTGCAGGCTGAGCATTCACCTGTGCCCAGCACTGGCAGTGACTGGCTACGTTGGATGGATTATGTTTCTAAATCCTACACATTTTAGTAGAGGAACAAGCTCTCCAGAGAATCTTCAGTATTCCCTCCCCTCCCCCATCTCCCTCCTCTTTAGCAGTAAGGGTGCTGTAGGGAAGGACTGAGATGACTCAGTGCTCAGGAGGCTTGTACAATACCTGCCAGCTGCTTTTGCTTGCTCAAGCTTGCCCTATCAGTTTCCCATAGTGGTCATGCGATTAAATTAATGATCAATGTAACTGCCTGGAAGAAATTTGCCTGTAAAAACTTATAAAACCAAGAAGAGAATACAGGGAGAAACAAAAAAACAACTAAAAAGAACAGAGGGTGGAAAACAACTAAATAAGACCCTAGAGTTAACTGGAGATAAAGCACTGCCAAAAAACTTTATATTGTATAGCTCTGGACAAAACTATCTTAGCAAATCACTCATGAACCAGGACTTTCTCTGGAAGCCTCAATTACTGTATAACTATTTAATGAATAGCGTGGATTAATAGTTTCCAGCTACTGCTGGTTCATTTCAACCTTTTGTTGTTTTTATTTGTCTCTGTATTAGTGGTGCAACTCAGTCATAACATGGTCTCATTGTGCTGGTTGCTGTTGAAACACATAACAAGACAGTTCCTGCCCTGAGTAGTTTACAATCTAAGGGCATGTCTACAATGCAGTCAAAGGTATAACATAGTTTCTGATACCTATTTCTAGACAAATCATCATTCATGATTAGTCAATGTTTTCCATGAACAAACACTTGTCTAAATATTCCTAACATTAAGTGTGACCCCATAAATCATTAAAACAATGACACACCATAATTCTATTTGCACAAATATTTGTGAATATATTAGCTATAGGAGGCAGTAAACAAAATTGTTTTAATTAATAATTAAATTTGAATAAAACAGAGTATCACACAAACAGCTGTATAAAAGTATGCTAGAGAAATTGAAATGCAACCAAAGTCCTTATGAAAAATGCTGACTGAATTCTATGCAGATATGCTTAGTCAAATTCTTACAAAAAAAAAAAAAAAGCATCTTTCATTCTTCTGTAATCATGAGTATTCCAGGGATACATTCTTGGCCTCACTGAAGTCAGTGGCAAAAACTCTCTTTGACTCACTTGGACCAGGATTTGCTCTAATAAAAGTAGCATGTGAATCTTGCCCAAAGTTCAGGTATTATTCAACACACAGTTGTAATACTGACAGAATAGAGAATATTTGTTGCCAAGAAAATATTAACTTGAACCCAGAGGCACCAAACATGTATCCTTCTTGGGAACAGCAATTACAGCTTAAAATGAAATGAAGCACTCTGATCAAAAAGCGAGAGGGGGTACTTTGTATACACACTAATCAATCTGTTTCATAGGGCTTTTCTTTTTTTGCTAGCAATGCTTATTTTGAAGCTTTCATAACAGGATGTTCCAGTCATTAAAATCTTCCATTCCAATTCTTCTTTACTTTCATAGATAAGTTTTTAACTTGTTAAGTGGGACTTTAAAAAAATGGATTGTATAATTTCTTGATTGGCTGGCTGCCTGTGTTCCAAGTCTGGCAAAACTTGTCCATATAGATCTTAAGGTATCTACATATTTAGGGTAGGGAAATCTCTCCAGAGTACATATCCCAAGGGGTAAACATTTGTCACTGTTTTTCTGCTTGTTGAGTGAATTTTCTTTATCACTGATTTGCAGCCTGATAGAAACTCTGCAGCAAAATTCAGAAGAAGAAATATCAGGGACTGAAAGCATATTTTTCTCTTTCCAGACTCCATTTAGTGAACAATTCAGACACTTTGCTAGTCTTGACAGTTGAACAGGTTTCCTTATGGTAAGGCCAAAGAGGCACTGTCATAATACACAAACATATTACCTTATGAATAGAGCAACTGCTGTTTAACAGTACCACATGCTTTTATTTCTTCATTCTGCAGATGGCCAACTCATCATGCTAACACTGCTCAGTTATTACCTTTTTTGTGGTATGACCAATAAACTAACTAAACTCAGAGATGATGAAAAGATGAGCATTGCCTCACAGGGCTTGCACACATCTGTATTAAAGTTACATGCTATGTTGATCCTGGAAGAACAGATAAAATGTAAAGGAATATATTTTGCTGTTAGATAAGCTGTTTTCATTTCAATGACATGAAATAATGACACATCCTTGCAAATAGAGCAGAATTTCCCTCTGGGCATGTTTTGTGAGATTTTGGGGAGCAAGTAGCAACATGTAACCTAGATATCTGATGATACTTTGGGGTTCCTTTAGAATTATAGGAAACTTCAGCCAGTTTTATTATCTCAGATTTTTTTTAAACGGCCCTTTTAACAGTTTGCTGGCCTCTTATTATTATGCTAAAAAAATACCAAACAGCAAACTATGAAACACAACTACATAACACCAAAGAATTCTTGCTCCAACAGTTTAGTCAGGACTCAGCTCTAGACTTCAGGACTGAAGAAATCATACAGACTTTTGAAGCCTTCTCCAGTATAAACTGTCTTTCTTACATTGGGATACATTCGGTTTTTCTATCTTAGACAACACTTTATATCCTTCTTCAGTTCCTGGCAACTGATGATAGTATCTTGAAGGAAGGAATTTTTATCCTTCCTCTCTGTATGTAGAAATTAAGAAGTTAAAATATTGCATTGTAACTGCATTAGCAGAATATTTGTAGGATGGTAAGATCTTCACAACTTCTAATTAAACTGCCAGAACAACACTGACATAAATATTGTTCAGCCTATGTGCAAGTTCCCTTGACATCAGGTGAACAGGATATGCCCAATAACTTGTAGAATACATTTAGACTTCATTTTTTTCACTAGCATATTTCAAATATGCATTTATTTGCATAATATAATTAAGTTCTGAACACTTTATATTTGTTTTTAATTACTTAAAGAAAAAATCAATTGATTTTTACCGCTTCATTTGTTTCTAATTGATCTTACTCTAAATTTGTCATAACAGCAATATAGACAGTGATACAGAAATTTCAAAGCCTAGCTTGGCTTGTCCTTGAATGTACTGCTTTCCCTTGACTCAATGGAATAATTTTAGTGGAAGCTACATCTAAAAATGTGTGATGTAAATGAAGAGAGAATCTGTGTATGAGAAAGAAACCTAACCTATTATCTGGTTTTGCTGATAAATGTGGAACAAGGGCTTGTTGTTAAAAATCTGTATTGCTGGAACACAGTGGTGGCATTGAGTGACTTAGTTAAAATCATCAGTTGTATAAGAAATTAAGGATTCATCCAAAGATATCACAGCCTTAGATTAGCACCCCTAAATCTTCCTGTCTAGGAAGTGTGTCACATCCGGAGTTTCCATACACTGTCGTTGTCCCAGTCTAGTTGATTTTCTGCTGGACTGAATTTTCAGACAGAGGATGCTCTTTCACAAAATCAAAAACTGCCCTTTTGGGAAAAATCAAAATGGCAGCTCCCACACAATCTACCAGGACAGCTATTATCTATTTCACTTTATTCTAGAGGCAGATACTCTACCTCCTGGGTTCTTGGCCCCCTACCTTCTACCAACTCCTGGCAGGCAGAGAACTGGGAGACAGTGCCTCCCCAAACTTCACCCGAGCTCCAGCTGCTAGTTGGGCTGACAGGCAATAGTGAAACCAGCCAGGAAACAGAAAAAAAAATGTTTTCTTTATCCCTAAACAGAGTATTTCTAGCAATACCTTCCTGGGAAATATTTCAGATCTCTGACTTCTTGTCCCTACTTGGAATGGAATTTTTTTTTTTAAATACAAAAATTTTTGCAGCTATCTCAACTCAGCAGTTTATGCTTCAATGATTGAGTCCTTGGGAGTGCAAGCAATGCAGCCCAGTAGTCTACAAATGCTACAGATGGTATTGTGGAATGGGCTGGGCTGCCCCACTCTTTGTGTTACTTTTTTGATATCTAACAGTTGTATGTAATTCACCAGTGCCATCCAGTTTACACATAAATCTAAAAATTGTGCCACAGAAGTGCTGAAGAAAGGAAAGCTACCCTCAGATCTATACACTTATTTACTTCTGCATGAAGACCTGTTATTGAATATGTTTGCTGCCCATTTGCATCATGTGAGAGAATTACACCGGCAGCATAGTGATATGACATGCTAGAAATGGTTAGTTTTTACCCTCTCTCAGAACAGTCACAAGCCCTTAATAAGTAGGGCTATGTGAAGCTTTGGTCCCTGATTTGATTTGGTGGAGATTCGGCCTGATTTGGTGGCTGAATCTCTGAATCTGAATCAAATCAGGAGACCCTTTAATTTCTCCGAATTGAATCGAACCCCTCCAAATTGATTCGAAGAGATTTAACGATTCAGACATAGACACAGCTTTAAATGTTTTTTCTACATACCTCAAGGTAGCAGGCAGCCCATGAATTCTGCGATGCTGGGGCAGATGCAGCATCCCACAGAAGCGCGGGGGGCTCCCCAGAGTGCTTGGCAGCAGACCCAGAAGTGGACCAGAAGCACTTCTGGTCCACTTCCAGGTCCACCAGAGAGTGTGGGGGGGGGCCCCCCTAAGATTCTCCCCTGCTTGGGGGACCCCCCAGTCCACTTCTGGGTCTGCTGTCAAGCATGCAGGGGAGCCTCCCGCACTCTCTCCTGTGGGATGCTCCATCTGCCCCACCACTGCAGTGTTCATGAGCTGCACTGGTACCTCGAGGTATGTAGAAAAAACATTTAAAGTTGTGACTGTGGCTGATTCTCTGAATCAGCATCGACTCTTTGGATCTGGCCAGATCGAATTGGGGACAGTGATCTGAATCAACAAATCAAATCACTGTCCCCAGTTCAGGCCGAATCCGTATCTGAATCTGAATTGAACATGACCCATTTCACACACCCCTATTAATAAGGTCTCTTTCTCTTCTTCTCTTATAAGTCATGGTGAGGAAGGATCATAAGAAAGCAGCCTATTAGAGGATGGCTGACAGTGGCTACACCTCACGGAGCAAACAAATTCTTCTAAACATCATGTCAAAGAGGCTCTCATCCCCCTCAGGAGGGGAGTTGGTCAAGTTAGGAGCGTTCTTCACCAAGCAGAGAAGCAGCAGGAGAGACCCATAATTTTGATTCTTTATATTGTGCTGGCTATGGGTTAGAACAGGGGTGGCCAGCCTACAGCACTGATGACACAATTGATATGGTCAGCCTTTGTGCATGACCTGTTTCAGACCAGGGGAGGAGACAGACAGCACAGTGGCAGATAGGGCAGGGAGCAGAACACAGAACAGCTCACCAGACACAGGAAAGGAATCAGAGTGGCACTTAGGGAGGGTGTGGAGCTAATTTGTGGCATGCCTGGCAAAAAGGTTGGCCCCTACAGGGTTATAAAATTAAAAGTACTTTCTTTCTGAATATTTGTTCAACTATTGATGCACATAAAGGCAGACATGAGCTGAGGGGGTAGGAAATATCTCTCTGGGATTCTGCAAAGCATCGAATCACCTGGGGAAATATGTCAAGTGGTGGGTGTTATGCAGTGATTTTTCATTAATTTTAATTACTGTCATTCTATAGGATAGTTAACATCCTCAGTCCTTCGTCTCCAAATTGCACTGGGATTTATGCCAATTTTCTTCTCCCTCATTGGTTCCCTCAAGCACTATTTAATAATGGAAGCACTTTAACATGTTTTAATAAAATGTGTAAATGCAGCAGCCTTGAATAAGGAAGAAAATCTTATTATAAAACATATTATAAAATGTTTCTAAAAAAAGCCTTAACTTCTAATTCAGTTAAACATATTGTTATTCTAGTAAAGTAATAGTTTGGATTACTTGCTGTCAAATCAAAGGCAGTACATGGAGTACACCTATTTAAAAGAACAAAAATCAATGCCAACTTTTAATCACCATTAATAGCACCACACTATAGTATGGAGAAGAGAGAATGAAAATAGTATTGAACCTGGTTCATGGCAACTCTGTTTGAAATAGTTGCCTTAGTAGTTTATAGTAAAGTGTTAAAATAAGTCTTCCCAGCTCCAGGTTTGAAATGTATATATATTCTTGGGCAGCCATAGATCTTCTCCTCTGACAATTGTACCTCACAGGGCCACACAAAATTTTACCCTTCATTGGATTTTAGTTTTTCCTCTTAGGCATTTGCCTTGCAGCTCTCCCCTTACCCCCTCAAAGCCTCCAGGCAAGAGAATGGAGATTTCTTCCCACAACCTGGGATCTTAAGCAAGTAGAATTAAGCCTCTTTCATACTCATCCAAACTGTCCTACCCAGAATACCCTTCAGCAGATTTCCAAATTTCCTTTGTACACCTTTCAATTCTCTCTTAAAAGGTTTGGACTGACTAAAAGCTGCATTGCTTTAAAAGTTGGGAGGGATGGTGTTTTATTGCATTTTCTGCATCTGTTGAAACTGTTTCTATTTCTAAAACTCTGTTCTATGGAAAGTAGAAGCTAAACAACAACAATTTACCTACTTGTTTAATTCAGGAATAAAAATATTTCAGTTTACCTTCACCTACTGAAGGATAGGAGTGGACAGCCAAAACAGTTATAACAGATTAGCTAATGTGCATTCAGTCAAAACTTCCTTCAGAGTAAGAGAGGTCAGCCAGCCCCACTCAGACCCTGGAGCTCCAGGACTTCTCCAGGCCTTCCTTTGTTCAGCAGCTCAGAAAGCTTCCCCCTCTAACGAAGGTGCTCCTTTGTAGGAAGCACAGCTCTTTGACCCAGCCACTAGCCCACACTCAGAGCCAACACCTGAGGACTGGTCAACAAAGCACAGTGGAGCCAAACCCAAATAGCAAAATAAAAGTTCCTCTTGCAAAGTAAGCCATGGGCTCACTGAGCATTAAAAAGACAAAAAAATAGGATGAGCAATTACACGTTGCCATGATTATGGCATCTGTCTTAGAAAAATCACATCAAAAGGAAACTTCCCATTGATCTTTTCTGGATGTCATGTCAGGCCATGATCTTGCAAGAAACAAATGAAGTTAACTGGGCTCTGCAGTTTTTCATAGATTTCATAGACATTAGGGCTGGAAGGGACCTCGGAAGATCATCGAGTCCAGCCCCCTGCCCAAAGGGCAGGAAGTCAGCTGGGGTCATAGGATCCCAGCAAGATAAGCATCCAGTTTACTCTTGAAGGTGTTCAATGAAGGCACTTGAACCACCTCCGGTGGCAGGCTGTTCCAGACCTTGGGGGCTCAGACAGTAAAGAAATTCTTCCTTATGTCCAGCCTGAAACGGTCTTGTCGTAGTTTATGACCGTTCGACCTAGTCGTCATCCCTTGGGGTGCTCTGGTGAACAAACGTTCCCCCAGATACTGGTGGTCACCCCTGATAAACTTAGAGGTGGCCATCAGATCACCCCTGAGCCTGCACTTTTCCAGGCTAAAGAGCCCCATGGCTCTCAGTCTGTCATCATAGGGTCTGCTTCCCTGAACTCTGATCATGCGCGTGGCTCTTCTCTGGACTCTCTCAAGCTTCTTCACATCCTTTTTGAATTGTGGAGCCCAAAACTGGACATGGTACTGAACCATCCCTACACCATGTCCCATGCCTTGCAGATAGCATCCAAATCCACTATTACTCCCCCAGCCCCTTACTGGGCCACACTCGGTCTCTGGCCCAAGTAGGCCTCAGGTCCCTTTAGGTGGACCTTGGCCCCTCACCGGACCACTCCCCCCAGCCCCTCACTGGACCATACTTTGGCCCATCTCTGAGCCAACTCCAACCCGTCTCTGGGCCACACACTCACTCCTCCCCCTTACTGGGTCACACACTCACTCTCTGGACCTTTCACTCCTTAGGCCCGAGGTCCCTCCTGGTTGACCTTGGCCCCAAGCCTTGCCCCCTCTACGAGGCGACCCACATGGCAGGGGGGTTGAGGCTTTCCAGTGCCCCATCCTCACCTTTCACTGGAGTGGCACACATGTAGCATTTCCTGGAGACTGCCCTGCCACGGGCAGCCCCCACA
>NW_005842607.1:857439-899600 GCF_000455745.1 Alligator sinensis
TTTTCCTGGGCGTCAGTTGTCAGTTGCCCCATCTGGCTCAGCAGGGGTCCAATGTTGCCTCTGCTTTTCCTCCGGCTCCCCACATATCTGAAAAAGGACTTTTTATTGTCCTTGATGCTCAAAGCTAGTTGGAGTTGAGTTGCAGCCTTGGCTTTCCTGGTCTGCTCCCTACAGGACCGGACCAGTGCAGAATAATCCTCCTTGGAGGTGACTCTCATCCTCCATCCTTTGTAGGCCTTTCTTTTTAGCCTCAGGAGGTCTTCTAGGTCTCTGGAGAGCCAGGGGGGCTGCTGTGCCCTCTTGCTGCCTTTCCTCCGAGATGGAATAGACTTAGCTTGTGCATTGAGGATCGCTCTCTTGAGGAGCAACCACTCTTCTTGAACTCCCCTCTCCCTGTGGTCATGGTCCCTTAGGGCCTCACTGAAAAGCCTCCTGAGCTTGTCAAAGTCAGCTTTCCTGAAGTCAAGGACATCTGTGTTGCTGACTGATTTGCCAGCTTTTCGGCGGATGGTGAAGGTGATCAGCTCATGGTCGCTGTCACCCAGCTTCCCATCGATCACTAGGTCACCGACTAGGTCATCCCCAGTAGCCAGTACCAGGTCGAGCAGCGCTTTGCCTCTCGTTGGCCCATAGACTTCTTGAGTCAGGTAGAAGTCATCCACGCATGAGAGGAAGCTTTGCGACCTCTTGGATTTTGCTGAGCGATCCTCCCACAAGATGTCCGGGTAATTGAAGACAGCCATGACAACCATGGTCCTGGAGCAAGCAGCCTCAGCCAGTTCCCGGGCAAACTCCTGGTCAAGCTCAGGACTTTGGGTGGGAGGTCTGTAGTAGACTCCCACCATTGTGTCCCCTGTGCTGTGTTAAGTTAATTGGGGCCCAGTGTTTCCAGGGCTTGGATTTTAGTAGGGATAGTTCAGTGTTGGGTTGTGTTGAATGCCATGCAATCCCACAGGTTCTGGAGAAACAGAGAACGTCAAATCAATCATGTTTTAATACATTTATGTTAGACTCCAAGGAGGTGGGAGGGGACTAAAGTGATCCATGATATAACCATCTGTATGTAAAAGTAACGGGGAGTGGGAAGATAAGGAAAGTAACATTACTCTCTCTTCTGTGTATGATTTCCCAGCCCCCTCTTATGTGCTAAATATGAAGCATTTCTGCACTTAAAGCAATCTTCCAAAGTTAACACATAATGTTCAGAGATATAAAAATGAGCACAAACTGCTCTCATTAACTGTTTAATTCTTTACACTAACAGTGAGCATAGACGGCTCTCTTTGATACTTGATTATGGAGTTTGTTTACCTTGTGTAACACATTAGAGCCAAACCTCCAAGAAATGTAACAAGGTCACTCCTTTTATAGGATTCTCTTTCAGTGTTTGGCATTGATATTTAGACACATGAAGAGACACATCTCTCAGCATCAGCAGAATTAGGGAATACACACTATGCTTTGAAATTCAGGAAAGTTGATCCCGCAGGGCAACATACTTAGTCAGTACAGCTTTTAGAGCTATCAAGGTCTCTCCACTACACACACAGTCAAACGTTAGTGAAATCTGTAGTAGGTAAAGCTGCAGTCACAGGGAGAATTATTACCAAATTTCACAACTTATGTAAAAAAAGAAGAAAGGAAAGTAAAACTAGTTGTTGTGCTTTACTCTCTCATACCTATATCTTCTTCTGTGTCATAACAGACTCTTTGAACCAGTATTCCAGCTGCTGAATAGGCACTCACTTGACCTCATATAGGCCCATATAAAATACTTTTATCATTTGTAATCTGTCCCACACACAACTTTCATTTTGCACATTGGGTTTATACAAGCTCAAACACTTAAAAGCAAGTAATTTGAAACTCCCACTTTTCTCTGGTGTTATATTGAAGTTGTAAATTTCTGCAGAATTTTAATCAAAACACTCTACTTCAGTCAACATTTTTTCCAAGCTCAGTCTAGCTTTAATGTGAAGAACTGCTAAGTGAGTTGTACATGACTTCATTGTAAACAGGTATTTTCAATATCAGTACAGCTATTGAGCTGTCGCAACCAAAGACCTGAGATTACAGATTTATTACAAAATTCAATACACCCATCTTCTTTGTAGCTGTAGAATCCCATAAAGTGTAAATATGATCAACAAACTTCACTAAGACTTCCCTCCCACTACAGAGAGGGGATGGGGGGGGACAACCCCACACTCTTTACCAATCTGACCAGGAGGTAAAATTCCTTTCTGGTCCCAAATATGGTGGTCACTCTGATCCTGAGAAGAGGGGTAAGACCCTCTAGCCAGGAACTTCTGGCTTTCTTCCCATCAGGAGCAGTGGCACACCCCAGTCAAGGTCCCCAGCCTTGGCAGTAGCCAACACCAATGCCTATGAGGGGTGTGTCTACATGAGCCACATGAGATGCTGTGAAGCAGTGTAGTTTACTGAGCAGTAAATATGTGCATCTACACATGCACATGCCTACTGTGTAGTAAACTTTGCTACTCATGAGTAAATTTGCTACCTGCAAATACAAGTAGCAAATTTACTCACAAGTAGTTACTACACAGTAGTGCATATGTGGATGCCAACCAGAAGCAAATTTGCTCCCACTCAGCTCTGCAACTAGTGGGCCAGCCTGAGCCCAGCCCCAGGGCCCTGGGGCTGGGAACCTTTCCTGCCCCAGGGCTGGGCTGCCCTGGGGCACAACAGCAGGGAGCCTGGGGCAACTGTTGGTTTCTGCTACCCTTGCATAGGTTGCAGGCTACTTGTGGAAGCCTGCCTGCACCTCAGTGCCACTACCTGGCACCACAGTGCCATGCAGCTGCCAGGGCCACAGTGCCCAGGGCTGCAGGCTGCTGCCAGGCCTTCTGGCACCCAGGCCCAGGTACAGGCAGCTCCTGGCCACCAGGGCCAGCTCCAGCTGCCAGCAGCCAGCCCCCAGCTGCCTGCCTGGAGCCTGCAGGTGCTATGGGGCATTGTCTTACCATGCAGCACCTAGTCTCATGCTGTGCCCCTGCACTGGGCACTGCAGGCAGCTGCCCAGGCCTGGCAGCACAGGGACAGCCACACAGAGGCCCAGAGAGCTGGCAGGGGAATCCAAGTGGCATCCTCAGCCATGCCACATGCCACCACTTGGGGCCCCGACTGGCCCATGGAGGAGACTAGTGACCTTGTGGCACTGTGAGATGAGGTAGAGGTACAGCATCATTTTGCATGGTGCAGGTACTCCAACATGCACATCTACAAGGGACTGTCAGGCGCGATCTGGGAGCACAGGCATGATCAGTTGGCGTGGCAGTGCCACATAAAGGTCAAGGCACTGCAGGGACAGTGGGTTATTATCACTGACCACAAGTGTCAGTTGGGGAATGCCCACAAGTCCATGCCCTTTATGTGGCAGCTGACTGACATCCTCACACCCAGGCCCCACCAGTGGGGAATGCAGGAGGAAGTGGTCAGCCAGTGCCTCTTGCACCCAGTGCCCTGGCCCCCACTGGCAGGTGTGTAACTTGCCTGGGGCCTCAGAGATGGGGGCCTGCTGGGGCCAGCAGGAGCCTGGGGTACTGGGTAACACTGGCAGGAGCAGGGGCTGGAGCATCCATGGCATGGGGAGGCCGAGGCTGCACAGAGAGAGTTGCTGCATGCTGTCCTTGACCTCTGCATGCTGCTACCAGCCAGAAAGTGGCTTGCCAGGGAGCAGGGGCTGCTTTGAAAAGATGGCTTCCAGCTGCTGGCAGGTGCAGCCAGAGCCTTCCGCTCCCCCTGGTGGTGGCAGGGGCCCATTGCAGGGCCACAGGAAATAGGAGCTCCTAGAAGCAAATTTCCATGGCCCTGCACATTTAGACACCTTCCCAGGAGCATTTACTCATGAGTAGTTTACTTGCGAGTAAACTGGTCCTGGATCAAATGCATGTGTAGGCTCACTCAGGGAGGCTTAAAAATATTTTGACACGTAGCAGAAAAGTGGTAACGGGAAACAAGCAAAGTGTAGAAGCATGGGAAATACCCATGGTAGAACAGGCATATCTATGTCTAGATCCTCCCTGACCAGTGGCTGTCCAGCCTCTTCTTGAACACCTCCAGTGATGGAGAGTCCACAGCATCCCTAGGCAAACTCTTCCATTGCCTCACTGTTCTAACAGTGAAGAAATTTTTCTGGCTATCCAATCTAAACTTTCTTTGCTGCAAATTTAGGCAATTGGTACACATCCTCCTCTCTGCAGCAAGAGAGAAAATATACTTTCCCTCTTCTTTATGGCAGCCCTTCAGTTATTCGAAGACTACTAGCATGTAGGAGCCCTGAACTGCATACAGTACTCCAGATGTGGCCTAACCAGAGTAGAGAGGCACTATCACTTCCTGTGTCTTGCACCTAATGCTTCTATTGATTTAGCCCAAAACTACATTTGCCTTTCGAGTGGCTGCATCACACTGCCGACTCATATTGAGCCTGTGGTCTACCAAGACTCCCAGATCCTTCTCCATAGTGCTGCCATTGAGCCAGGCATTACCCATTTTATATATGTGTTTTTGATTATTCCTCCTGAGGTGTAGCACCTTGCATTTGTCCAGCTTGAACTTCAACCTATTAGCTCTAGCCCAACTTTCCAATCTGGCAAGATCCTTTTGAATTGTGCTCACATTCTCCAAAATGTTTGCAATCCATCCCAGCTTTCTATGAAGTTCAAGAAGTTTTCTATGCCAGCATCCAAAACATTAATAAACATTTTGAACAGCTCTGAGCTATCTATTAGGGCTGTGCAAAATTTCACCAGGTATTTTGTTTTGAAACTGTTTCAACGTGTTTTGAGCTTGAAACAGTGAAATTGAAATGAAACAAAAGCCTTCAAAACAGCTTTGAAACGAAAGAAGGGCACTCAAAACAGCTGCTTCAGCACCAGTCCCAGCTGGCAGCAGCTGCCTGCTGTCATCCCTTGTGCAGATCCAGGGGCTGCACCCCCGGGAGGAGTCTGGCATAGCTCTGCAGCCCTCCCGAAGGTGCGGGCCCCTGGATTTGTGTGCCAGATGCCAGGAGACTGCTGCTGCCTCATGCTGTCTCTGGCCTTTGCCAGGAGGCAGGAGGTGGGGGACAGCCACTGGCCAGAGCTGCGCTCAGAGCCAGGGATGTACTCTGAGTGGCTCCACCACTGGCTCTCCACTGCCTTCCACTGCCTCCTGCCACCTCCTGCCACCAGACTCAGCTCCGTGGGGCTGTGGAGCCTCCAGCCACTGAGCTGAACTCACCAGGACTGTGCTCCAAGTGGCTTTGCAGTCCCATGGAGCTGAACCCGGTGGTGGGAGGCAGGGGAGAGCCACTGGCCAGGACTGCGCTTGGAGCGACTCCACCACTGGCTCTCCCCCACCTCCTGCCACCAGGCTGAGCTCCATGGGGCTGGCGGAGCTTAGCCCTGGCTTTCCCCTGTCTCCCGCCACCAGGCTGCACTCTGAGCAGCTCCACCAGCTCCATGGAGCTCAGCCCTACAGCCCTCCAAGGTGTGCAGGCCCCCATATCTGCATGTGGGATGACAGGAGGCTGCTCCTGCTGCCTGGGGCCAGCAGCAGCAGCTGTCTTCCTAGCACTGGGTGCGGGCTGCACCAAGTGCTGTTTCCAGGCAGCAGCCTCCTGGCATCCCAAGTGCAGATCCGGGGGGAGTCCAGCACAGCCCCACAGCCCCACCTCCTACCTGGGGGTAAGGGTCCCCAGATCTGTGTGCAGGATGACAGGAGGCTGCCGCTGGTGGCAAGAGACACAAGTTTTGCTTGTCAGCAGTTTGAGGTGCAGTTTCCCAGAAACCCCTGCACCTATCTCCCTGAAACTTGGCAGACTTCATGCCCTCAGAAGGAGCTACCATTCCGGCAATTTTCATCTGAATCAGGCAAAACATTACAAACTTATAGGCATTTTCAAGATTCTCCATTATAGCCTATGAATGAAAGGTTGAAACAGCATCGAAACAGCAAAACAGTTTCGATTAAATGAAAGGGAACATTGCTTCAAAATGAAATGAAATGACAAAACAAAACACTATTCCTTTGAAATGGTGAAACAGAAGTCGAAACGAAACATGGCTGTTTTGCACAGCCCTACTATCGATCCACTTTATAGTAGTTTTATCTAGCTCACATTTCTCTAATTTGTTTATGACAAGGTGGTGTGGGACCCTGTCAAAAGCCTTGATGAAGCCCAGATACACTGTATCTACAGTGTTCCCTTCATCCACCCAAGTAGTTACTTTGTCAAAGAAGGAGATTAAGTTTGTTTGACAATTTGTTTTTCATAAATCCAGGCTGGCTGCTTGCAATGAGCCTTTCCTCCTCTTGATGCTGGCAAATGGTCTTCCTTAGGATATGCTCTAGTAACTTCCCAGGCTTCACTGAGGTGAAGGTAACCAGTGTATAATTCCCTATATCATCCTTCCTGTCTTTTATGAAGAGGGGCACTACACTGGCCCTTTTCCAGTCCTTTGGTACCTGAACTGTCTCCCACAACTTCATGAAGCTCATTGCCAAGGTCTCCAAGGTTTCCTCTGCCAGTTCCTTCTAAACCCTGAGATAAAGCGTATCTGGCCCTGCTGATTTGAATTCATTCAGACCCAACAAAATCTCTACAACCATATCTTTTGTTAACTCCTCCCTCAGCTTGCCCTCTTCCTTATCCAGATAATCCCTATTAGGTGTCATCTGGTTGCAACTTATTTTTTTTTGTGAAGACTGAGGCAATGTATTTGTTGAGTAACTCTGCCTTCCTTGCATATTTGGTTAGGAGTTTCCCCTGGCTTGTTAACAGAGGACCCACAGCTTCCTTGGTCCTTCTTCTTGTCCTTAATCTCCTTTGCCAGGTGCAGCTCCTTCTTTATCTTTGCCTTCCTGATTTTGTCCCTGCAGGTGGTTGCTATTTCCTGGCATGCTTCCTTGGTGACGTGCCCATTCTTCCATTGCCTGTATGCTCCTTGTACAGCTACAATGGTTTCGTGCTATTCTTCTTGCCCTTCCATCGTGTTGGGACAACTTCTTGTTGGGTCTCTTAGAAGCTCCAAGCCCTCTTAGGTGCCTTTATCCTTCAATCTATCCTCCCATGACACCATGACTATTAGCTCCTTGAGTAGAATGAAATCCACCTTTTTGAAGTCTAGTGCCCTAATTTTGCTGACTTTGTGCTTTCCCTATCCCTGGATCTGGAATTCGATGATATTGTGATCGCTTCCTCCCAAGTTACCCATCACTTTCATAACCTCCACCAATTCTTCCCTGTTCATCAGGACAAGGTTCACAGAGCCACAAAGCAATTATAAATCTTCATATTGGTGGAAATATACTCTCATCATCACTAAATTAATGGAAGAGTGTAATACAGCTGGGTGCTGGGGAAAACAACATCATGAAAAATATTTCCAAGTAGTGTAACTACTCAAAAAGGTTAAAGAAGGGCTTTCAAAACTATGATCTGGAACCATTCACCTGTGTCCTTTAATTACATCCTCAGAAAAAAGAAGAGCTTTCCTTAAGCATTAAGTATGTCATATTGGACGACAAATCTGCAAATTAATTAAGATCACATGAAGATTAGCAGACACATTAAGAGTTGTAAGGCATGTCTGTGCAGCCTTAGTAACATGCCAGGGAGGACTTATGTGCGCAAGTCCAGTACCACAATAAGACAGCTTCCAAGAGGTATCACATGTGGAGCCGTGGTGCTGTGGCATAGTGCTGCTGAGGTGCTGACATACCTTTAGTCACTGGAGCTCTTTCTTCGGAGCTGCTTCTGACAATTCTTTGTGCTGCTTGATTTGGTTCATTAATACTCCGAGCCTGTGGCTTACCATTATTTTTCTTGTTACACCCTGCCTTCTCACCTAAAGGTTCTGCTTCTTTACAAGATCACAGCCTCTTCTCATCAGAGTGGAAGGCAGATCTAACAAGCAGGGGTAGAGAAAGCCACTGTCACAGAAAGTGCTCAGCCCTGAAAGAGATGCTACAAACGTTAAGTCTTTACCCCCTGGACAGGTGTTTCTGACTTGACCTCCCTTCTATCTTCCACTTTGCCTATCTCCTTACCTTTCAAGATTTGCATTCTTTACATTTCTCTCCTTCCTCTCAATTTGTATTCAAGCAGATCATGAAGGTACAAATAGAATAATATTTACCTGGTTCCAATGCCACGTAATTCACTTTGAAAAAAAATTAACATTCCTTGCTATTTTCGCCTCAAAAAAACTGATTGACATATATACTTTAGATGTTTTTCTTTGAAGACTTTTCTTCCATTGTTTCTTGGTCCATAGCAAGAATAGTTTCCTCATATAGTCTTTGTCTAGTCTGCTCTCCTGCAAGCTGTGATGAAAGCTGATAAACATGGAGCCTTTTTTAAATAAATAGAACAAGGTGTAGCCATAGTGGCTTACATGAACATACTAGATTTCAGGATTTGGGAGCCAGGAGAAAGTATAGCTTTAGACATAAAGAACTGCTTAAAATATCCTCTTATACTCTGACTTTTAGATAAACTTTGGAAAGGGCTTGATAACCCCTAATAAATGTTTTTAAACATGTCCTTTTGATGATGAATTAAAACTATGTACTCTGGGCCGAATGTTGGGATGCAACACATTAATGCCAGAATGTGGTTTCACTTGTTGGTTAGGAGTGTATCTTTGATTGCCTGATGATAAGGTGCTTCCTAGCAAATAAAACACAGACCCCAGATTAATGTTTTTGTACCATGTAATCATGAAGCAGAGACAGTCTATTGCCAGAATTAACTTGTAGATGGGTAAAAGTGCTTAAGGGATATGAAGCAGTAAATAGATACATTTCTCACGCAACCTATGTGTTTGAAAATTATATTCCAGGTATACCCTGTAGTCATGAAATTGAAAAATGAATCGTAGAACTAGAGTCAACAGTTTCTACCCAGTGCAATAATGAAAACTACCTGTGCTGTCTTGTACCTTGAAGTAAAACTATTGAATGTAATTGTATTTTGTGGTCCACAATGAGAAGTTTTGACACTTACCATAAATCACTGTATTAACATAAAATAAATACATGGTGCTAAGTTTTAATGCTAAGGAACATCAGGATGACAAGCTTAAGGACTAACACAGCTCCAAGGCTGCAATATAAAAATTATCAGGGCCTGATCCAAAGTCCAGTGAAGTCAATGGACAGATTTGCATGTGCTTTCAGTGTGCTTTCGATTAGGGCCCTAATGAGACCAAATAAAACTTCTAAGCAACACCTTTCCTATTCACAGGCTTTGATTGAGCTGTCATCTCTTTACAGCTCTATAACTTTAAAAAAAAGATGTTCACCAGCAAAGTTAAAATGGACAAGCAGGCTGCCTTCTTGAAATCTACAGGCCCCTCTAACTCAGGAAAATACATCAGAGAAATACTACAAAAAGATAGGGAAAATCTGGGTAACCTAACAAATCTCAGATGAATAGGGATACAAAGCTAAATAAACTTTCCTTACAACTCACCAAATATAGAGCACTGTGGAAACTCCAGCTTCGCAAGTTACTATTTACACCATAGCACATAAAGATAGCATAAGCACCAAGATGTGTCAACTGTGTTATTTAGGGAAAAATAACTGGTAGATTTATTAAGGACTATATTTACACATCAAATGATAATTATATAGCAATGTAACAATAACCTTTAGTAGCTGCATTGTGTGAATTTATTTAGCATTAATTTTGCAACAAAGCAGTAGATGTGGCAATACTAATTTGGTACAGCAGGTGTAGAAGGAAGGAGAAGGCCTTTGATCTCAAAGAAAATGCTTCTCAGTGAAGACAGATGAGAGTAAGTAATGTGGAAAGGCAGCTAAGTAACTTGTTCCCTTCTATTGTATGTAGGTCTTATCTTTGATCCTGAATTAGCTATATACTGTTTACCTTGGACTAAATATGTAGTGAAGAAATGGCATTTGAGTACTACTTTTACCATGAGGCATGGTCATCTTCCTATCTGCAGTTCATAACACCCAGTTTACCAAGTAATCACATGATAGGGCCAGGACTTCTCTATGTATTTGCCTAGTACAAGTGATTCATTACTTTGAGGCAAAAAGAAAAAAATACCACTCCTCCCCTCCACAAAAAGTCCTAATCCTTAAGTATTACACAGTCTATGGCTTTATCTCTTTGCCCGGGGCACCAACCTCCTTGCTGAGCCTCTGCTGCAAAACCCACAGCTGGTGGTGCCAACAACGGAGGTGCCCCGGTGGCCTCCTGTCCCGGAGGATGGTCCTGGCCAACATCACTCATATTGAGGACCTCCTGAATTATATCAGGTAGGGGTGGGCAGACCCTTCTGCGCTGGCCCAGCACATGGAGGTGCTCATATTGCATGCACCCTGCCACCTACTCCAGGAGGTCAAGGCTGCCCTGCCAGACACTGCCCTCATCTATATCAAACAGGTCCTGTGTGAAAGCAGTCCCTGCCCCTGGAGCTTGTCATGGGGCTCCTGTCTCAGCAGGCCCCACAGTGCCACCACAACATCTCAGCAGGCTGGGGGATAGCAAACTGGGCTGGTACCCCATCACTACGAACTCTACATGTTTGCAGTCTGCACCCGCCACCATCCTGTCCTTACATCCTGCTTGGACACCAAGGCACAGCATACTATATGCTGCAGACCCTTACACAGGATGGGCAAGGATGAGGGTCCCTGGTAGCTCAGCATATATTCCACCCTTATTCCACCCTTGGCTGCCAGCCAAGAAACCTTGGCTGGCAGCTCCCCCACACAACTGTCACCACAGGCATATATCTAGCATGGTTTACAGAAGCCCCCAAACACCTGTGCCTTTTACAAGCTGAGGGAGACCCTTGCACACTCCTACCTGTAGTGCACCAGGCTTTACTACCTCCTACAGAACCTCCTGCTGATGTTCTGGCTGCACTTCTCCCCACACCTAGTCATTTATGTACTCCCTGTCTGCAGTCACACCAAGTCCTAGGTCATCCTGGTCAACCTCCTTCTGTCCCTAGCCAAGCTAGCCATCAATCTAAACAGTAAGGAAGCTCTGGCCAGGAGGACCCCAAGGGACTGTGGGGACACTTTGCTGTCCCTTATCTGTTCGTGTCTCTGGGCAGAGTTTCACTGGGCAGTGTCCATAGACTCCTTGGACTTGTTTGAGGGCCAGTGGTCACTGTCTGGCGTGCCCTGCTCAATATCCCCCCTTGGTGCACTTATTTTTAACCTATGACCTTCACTCCCATCCCTGTTTTGTCTTTCATTTTCCCATAAATTCAACTGACATATATCTAATAGCCCCCCCTCTTAATGCAGGTGGGCGGCTAACTGTTGTTCTGAGAGCCTAAGGTCCATGTTCCCAGTATGGGTCAAATAGGCCTGTGTCTCACAGTGGTAGAGAGTGAAAACTAAGGCTCTATTTAAGCAGAGAACATCCAGACTGATCCAGCCCTTGGCCCTCTCCCTCAGCAATTTCCAGATTTCAGCATTCAGAAGCCTAGGAAGTAAAAGAGCTTAGCCACTGGGAAAAAAGAGGCATGAGGAAGCCCTGACAAACTGACTCCAGAAGAATATCTAGAGTCCATACCTTTCCTTGAGAGGAATTCACACTCTCTAGTCAGAAAAAGGAAAAACCATCAGCAAAATACACTCATCATCTATATTCTCTTGCAGGGCCGTTCACCAAAATAAGAAATATATTCTTACCATATGGACACATTTCCTCAGCTAACTGGACAATCTCAGAACACACCAACACCAAAGCACCTCTGCAAAATTGCCATTCTGAATTCCCAAAGGAGGTGCTAGGAATGCAGCTCCTTTTACTTCCACAGCAGCCCTGTGCGCTACTGAGATAAGTGGGAAAGCTTCATGAGCTATCTTCTGTTTAGGTGGCTTCTTTAATTTCCTGCCATTCTCCCGCTTTACTTCTCCTTGGTAAAAACAGTCTTAATATTACTGTATTGGTATTATTGTACTGGTTGTATTGAAGAACAACAAGTCATCTGGAGCAGATGGATTCCCTGCTGAAATTTTCAAAAAGGAAGGAGAAGAACTCACATCACAGCTTCACGCCCTCATCTTAAGGACCTGGAATCGTGAGGAAATCCCAGATGACCTCAGGGAGAAAATTACAACTTATTTGTAACATTCTTACCTTTAAATTACTAATGGAGGTGCTCAAACATTATCATTTAAAATGCTATTTGTCCTGGAAATATCTGTTTCCCTCTCTCTCTCTCTCTTTCTCTCTCACACACACCCTGATTATGCTGGAGCAGAACCACAACCCTAGTTGAGGTGAGGTTTTGTTTCAACAGATATGAGGGAGAGGGAAAATACATACCTATGAGCTGTACCAGCAGGTTGCTATTAGCCTGATGTCAGCAGAATTCACTGTCTACAAGTGTTGTGCCAACTAACCCCCGAGCCACAATCCACTATTTCTGTCCTGAATATAGCATGAATTTTATTGAAGGGAAAGTTTCAGATTTTTTTTTTCTTTTTTTAACAGACTAATTTCTTGTCACCATCTACCTGTAATGTCAACACTACAGGGCTCAGAGGGAGCAGAATGAAAACTAAACCCATCAAATTTATAACATTTAAATTATTTTTTTCTACACATGAGCATTGTACCCTTTCACAGTTTTTTTGTCCCGGCATAAAGTTGGGTCTGATTTTTCTTTCTTTAGGCAATGAAACTTCAATAGGGTTACTCCTCATTTATGCAAGTATAAGAGAAGAATTAGACCCCTTGCTTTCTAGCTCTAAAGATCCAGGAGATATTTAACATTAAAACTGGAATTTGTTCATTACTCAAGAATCTTCACCTGGACTTCATGCCAGTGTAGTCTTGCTGGAGAACCGAAGATTTGGACCAATTCAAAAGAAGCAATGGTACAAAGTGGATATTTTTAAGGAAGCTTTAATTAATTCCAGAATCATGCTAAATAAATGGCCTCTTAAATATGAAATATATTGAAATGTCACCAAAAAAGTACTGGGACAATCCAACATTAAAGTTAGTCTGTTCTTGGCTGAAATGTCTGGTAAAATTTTTTGTAGGATTTTTTTTCAACAGGAAAATGTGTGTTTAGACTCTAATAATTTTATTGTCACCTTCATGCAGCTACTAACAGTTGGTCTGCAGCAAGAGAAAACAGCAAAAATAGATGAGAGGAAAAAAGAAAAAGTAGATATATTTTCCTTTTATAGCATGCATAATTTATATCTATAAGTATATCACACTATTGTTATGGTACAGCTCTCAAAACATGGAAATTGTTTAGATTAAAATGCATTACTACTAGTACAAAAACTTATTAAATGAGCAGTTATTCCACAAGCAGACATTGTTTTAAGGGAGTCTCACTAGCTCTCTGAGAACATGATGTGTCTGACCTGCCAGAGTTTCCCCAAAGTCCATCCAATCATTAGATTAAGAATGCACTACTGCAGACCCTTACTACTTACTGTAGTTACACAGGCCTCCTTGCAGGCACTACATCAGTTGTAAATGTTTACAGATTCAGCCTCTAATTATCTGGAATTAGGAGGACTCTGGTGAGGAAGTGTAAAAATCTTAAATATGTTTTTGGCTGCTGAATTGATATATATTAATCACTGATCCAGGAGGTAAGTAGAATCTATGTTTCTCATAGCACTTTTAAATGGTGGCAAGGAATGCTTTGTGGAATAGTCGCTATTCCAGATCTACTCACAAATGCCCCCTTTATGCTCCATTGTGTTCTTATTTGTTAGCTCACTTCTACAATTCTTTTCACCACCTATACATTTCAGAGTCACTGTACCTATATTGGTCTTTGTAAATAATATTTTCCCAGTCAACATCACCTTTGCATCATTTTCATTTCAACAGACTTGAATCAACTCTTATATAAAAGGGCATAGACCAGAAATCCTTTTATATAAAAGGGCATAGACCAGAAATCCAAAGCACCTCATATCCTTCTTGTCAGCTGTTGTAGTTTGTTTCACAGAGAGAGAGAATAAGATAACATGAGAATACTTTTGAACACACTTGCTCTCTGCGATGCTCACACAAAAATGTGTTGCAATCAGGATGAATCTGTAGAGACCTCTTCCACAGGGCTTTCACTGGGGATAATTGTTCCCTTGATTTATTTTTTAAATACTTTCTTAGCTATCTCCTTGCCACAAACACTGGGCTAAGCAGAGTTGCTATATTTATGCCAGTGTGACAGTTGAATCAGCCTAAAGTGCACATGATAGTAATGACATTTGATGAATGATCTGCAAGAGAAAACACCCTTCTGATTATGGCAGGGGATGTGTGAAACTGCTAGGCTGAGAAGGAAACATATTGAAGATGATATGGATATGAAAAAAAATTCCCTTTAGCTTATTTGGGTTTGCAATCATATCTCACTTTACTCGTAGGAAATCACGGTTAGACGCCCTGTTATATGTGTGAATATAAAACTCCCCAGCAACACTCTATCAAAAGGCATATGTCAATAGAAACAGTACGAATTCCCTCTGGATGGGGGAAATGAACAATCTTTAATACAACAACGCCCGTGGAATAGGAATAAGAGATGTATGTAATTTTTTCTAGTGGCTGGGGAGAATGAGAAAGGTGTGATATGAGGCAATCAAATTAGTGCAATTGCTGCTTGCCCTCTGCCTGAAAGTAATTCCTAGCATACTGATTGTCTCTTCTGTTAATCCAGTTCTGTTATCAGGAGAAAAGTGTGTATCAACTTTTTTTTCCATTTGTTTGTTCTGGCTCTAGCTCTGCCACGCCGCTGCCTGCCTCCTGTGTTAAAAATGTTGCTCCTCCCTGCATAGCAATGTTCTTTGTTGCCACCTTTTCAGTTGCTGCTGGCAGTTATGTTAAATGGAGGGCAAAATCTCAAAGTCCCTACTCAGTTTTTGTTCAAGCAGACTCCCACTGGCTTTAGCAACATGCCAGGTAATAACAGTACTTCAGAAATGGGACGGGGGACACACATGCCTTAACGCCCTTTGGAATGCTGGGGGACGGGGTGCTGGAACCGAACCCAATAATGATTTAACTGAGTGAGACTGAAGAACTACATCAGGATTTGGCCCAAGAGGAACTCCTCATAACAGTTTTATTGAGAATGTTCCCCATTGTTCATGGAGGTTGACAGGTATGGAGCCATCCAAATTAGGAAGAATGTAAATAGAGCAATGGCGCTGGGATTGATTTTCTTTGTGACTAGGAAGAAGATGGTTATGTCTCAGTTTTCCCATCTTTAAGGTGGACATAATAATACTCAATTCTATATGTGGTAGAGTTATTGGCATTTTGTTGATAAAAAAAGAGTTGTGTAGCTTTCATAAAGGCTGTGAATATGTTACAATATCAAACTTGGCTTCACTCACATCTAGTGACAAAATGAAATGTGGAAAGTAATGAATAAAAAGAAGTGCTAATCAAAGGCTAATCTTACCACAATAATGTTAACTGCCTTCATTTTAGATTTTTGTATATGTTTCTTTTACTTTTCTTTTCTTTTCTCAAATGGGAATAAAATGTACAAAAGGGCAGGTATTTCCTCCTTTCTAGGCAGGTATTTCCTTCTTTCTAATCCGACTCCACCTATTTATAGGGCCATACTACATGCCTGCGAGTTTCATAATGGGAATTGGAAATGGAATTTTTTTAAAAAGGAAATTGCTAAAGATGAAGCAATTTCCTGGGTGTAAACAGTGTGTACAGTTTTGAAGAACAGATCTAACATGAGAACATAGTTTATTCTGTCAAAAGACTATGAAGATTTGTTAAAAGATACTGCTTAGCTGAGAACACTAACAAATAACCTCATTATGGCTATGGATAAAGTAAAATTTAGACTAAGAGCTGAACTCTGCAATCTGAGTTTAGGCAGTAGTCCAGTGAGGGCTTTGATTAAGTGAGGAGCTGAGTCTGGCAAGTTGGAAATCCAGCGGGTAACAGTAGGGTTTGGGTAAAGTATTCAGAAGCCCCTGACTCATTTTCAAAAATAATTTAGGTATCTGGAAGCTTAAGAACCACTGAGTTTCATGAGGTTTAGTATTCCCTAGGGCCCACGGCCCAGATTTACAAAAGTATGTAGGTGCTTAAGGATGCAGATGCCTAGTAGAATTACAACTGCAATAATGAGAATTAAATGATGAACTAGTTTTGAAACTCATGGAGGCACCCAGTTGGATTTACAAAAGCATGCAAGTGAATTAGGCACCTCATTCTCATGACTTTCAGTAGGAGTAGACACCTAACTCACTCATATACCTTTGTACATTTCTCTGTGAGCCTATTTGCATCCTTTGGTACTTAAAAACCACTAACAATTTATCCCCAAGTCATTTATTTAACCCACTTAGATGCTTTAGAAAACTTCATGCCTTGTTCAGTTCAACATATAGGGCTGGATTTTACCAGGAAATAATTAGGTAATTGTATTTCTTTTATAGAGTATAGGTAAAAGGGCCAAATGTTAGTTCTACAATGTCTCTCAGCTTTGTGTGTGAACTCTTTTTAACTGACCCTTAGAGGGTTATAGATGAAATTTAAAGAGACTGTATAAATTACTTTTTAGTTTTTGTTCTTAGGAATCATACAGCCCAATGAATGTGTGTACCATAAGGCCATAAAGACTCTAATGTCCAAAAACATTGGACTATAGGCGCTGGAATGTGTGAAGTAAAATTTACAACCATAGACCAATATATCACTGAGGTATAACATCTAGTTAGCTGTCTGTTGTAGTAGCAAAAGTAAATTATAGTTCAGCAACTCAGCATGTACTATATGTTAGAAAATCATTCACCCTAGAATAATCAACTTCTAGAAATCATTCACTGCTTGTATAACTGAACACAATGCACCAGCAATTAGTTGTGCATCAGTGCTTTCAAATTATACAATCCTGAGTACAGTGGGGGTAGACCATTTATTAGACCAGAATTTATGTGAAATAAGAGATCACTTGGAGGAGGAATATTACTGGAATTTACATTTTGGGTCATATCAGGGAATTTATACTTCAGTTTGTAGAAGGTATACACTTGGTTTTCTTAACATCAACATTGATCAAAGGTTCTAGATCAGTGGTTCTCAACCTTTTTAGACTCAAAGCACCCCTGGGGAAATAGTAGCTCTTTGTTTTTGGTAGATTTTGACTACAGAAAAATAATACAGAAATTCTTCTTTTGCAAAGAACTCAGAAAGACCACAACAAGTCAGTATGGTTTTGACACTGAATTCTTATTTGAAATCTCTTGGTATATCTTCTATAATATAGAAGGGTGCCAAACAATATTAGCACAGTTACATGTGCAAACATCTATATATAGATTCTAAAGGATCACCTTTTAAAGGTTCTTATAGCACACTGGTGAAGAATCACTATTCTAGATACTTTAGAAAGCCCTGCTGAAGAGAGGTGCAATAAATAAATCAAGGAGCATGGACTTTAGGGCTGTGCAAAATTTCATCTGGTGTTTCATTTCAAAGCTGTTTCGATGCGTTTCAAGCTTGAAAAGGCGAAATCAAAACAAAACAAAAGCCTTCAAAACAGCTTAGAAACAAAGCAAGGGCACTCGAAATGTTTTGAAACTTTCAAAACATTTTGAGTTTCAAAGCCAGGCTTACTTGGCTTCAGCACCAGTCCCAGCTGGCAGCACCAGCCTCCTGTCATCCAGCAGGCAGATCGAGGGCTTGCCTGCACCCCCAGGAGGGTTGTGGGGGTTGTGCTGGACTGCTCCCAGGAGTGCAGGCTCCCAATCTGCCTCCCGGATCACAGGAGGCTGGTGCTGCCATCTGGGAGCCTGTACCCAGCACCAGGAAAATCAGTGCCGCCACTGGCCCCCAGCCAGCAGCACCAGCCTCCTGTGATCTGGCAAGCAGATTGAGGGCTTGCCTGCACCCCCAGGAGGGCTGCGGGGCTGTGCCAGACTGCTCCCATTGGTGTGTGCGAGCTCCCGATCTGCCTTCCAGATCACAGGAGGCTGGTGCTGCCAGCTGGGGCCAGAGACAGTACCAATCTTCCTGACACTAGCTGCGGAATAAAATATGGGTGAAACATTGAAACAGCATTGAAACTGTGAAACAGTTTTGATGAAACAAAATGGAACAGTGCTTTCGAAACAAAATGAAACTCAAAACGAAACACTGTTCCATCAAAACGGAAGTTGAAGTGCAACAGTGCTGTTTCACACAGCCCTAATGGACTTGCTCTTAAGGAAGAACAATTTAAACTACTGCGTGGGTTGTCAGAATCAGGTCCTGTGTCAGCAGCAGAGATCATCATACCACAGGTCGATGTACCTGTATTTCTTTATTGGGATAAAGTAAAACTGAAAGCAGTATTTTTTTCATGTGGCCTTAGGAATAATAGGACAAAGCATATCTATTGAAATTGGGGCGGAGCGGGGGGCGGGTTTTATATCTAAAATAAAAAGCATATAGCTACAGATATTCAAGTCCCAGGTACAATTTGATAAATTTTGCAGTTAAACTGTACTATGTCTAGCCAATTGGTGCACAGTACAGAGCATACACAAACTCCACAGTTGGTTTTCTCTGTGAAGCCCTCTACCAAATCCATGAACCAATGAGTTCCCTGATTACTTTTGGTTCTAGTGCTGGAGGAAATTTTAAGTGATATCTTATACATGTATTCTCAGTCAGTTTTGGATTGAGGATCTGGTTTGGCAAGAACAAGAGAACCAGAAGAAGTGATAAGCCATACTGGATGCATCTACACACGTGCCCCACTGTGCAGTTGGTACTGCATAGTCATTTAGTACTTGCTTTAGCAGTTCATTGCTACTGCACAGTAGTGGCGGCATCGTGGTTACTGCCTGCCAACACTAGGTCACCATAGCAATGAGCTACATTGTCATAGCTCATCAGTACGGTAACGTAGTGTCCCGTGTAGATGCACCCACTTTGTTTTACATTTGAATGACACCCTTATGGAAGGCTTTACATTCCAGTTTCATTTTTTGATAAATCTGCTTACTTACTGAAAAACCTATTTTCATATAGGTATATAAAATAAAAAATCATATTGGGTCACATTTTCAAAGGTGCCTTAAACTTGCTGTGATTTTTTTTTTATTCTTGGCTTTTTTTTCTTGTAAACCTGTGTGTTTCAATAAAGGGATTTTTTGAGTGCCAGCACCAATCCAGCTGAGCTGTGTGCATGTAAATTATATTACTTCATAGAAGGAAGGATGCATATTTGCATGTCGTAAGGTATAAGCACTCAAATGGTGATCATGTTTTGAAATGTTGGCCAATAAAAGAAGACATCTTAAACTCGGATGCACAATGAACTAAAAAGCTTTTTTCAATCCCACTAAACTGTAACATTATATTGCATTCACACTAATTCTTTCATTCCTTTTTTAGAATATTAAAATAATGGTATATGCAATACTGGAATGGTATGTTTAAGTATTTTTTAAACTAGAAACAGAATAAGTTAGTAAAAATGCTAAATACCAAGATTGGAGAGATTTTTTGAGACTTTAAGGAATCCTCAAAATGTGGTTTGACTAAGGCCAGTTTCCAATAACAGGAGTGTAAAGTGGCCTAGGCTATAAATATGAGGTAAAATGGAGTACCAAAATAGATTTTAAATGGAAAATAGTGAGTATTATTACAAAAAGCAAGGGACTCTCTAAAAATATCAGAAGTGGAAAGACTGCAAAAAGGTTAAAGCAGACAGGAATTAAGGAAGACATATCTATTGCTAAGAAGCTGAATGCTTTTCTTTGCATCAATTTTAGGAGATTCTTATCAGGGACTAAATGCTAAATGAAAAGCTGCTGGAACAAACTAACAATCTTATTAAAAGGACAATGGTACCAAGCCCAGAGAGTATATACCCAAGGCTGTAGACAGAGTCACTAAGGGCTTCAAAATCCACCTTTTCTGAAGTGCTTTTGGTTTGTAGTGCTTCAGTAATATGCAGACATACAATCGCCTACCAGCTAGAGTATCATTGAAGGTCTGTTTCATCCAAGGTCATTTTTTATACTGTTCAAGCAGATATGTAGCACTGTAGTGCTTATCTCTGTACTGTACCTGGCTAATTGGTTAACATGGTAACCAGAATAAAACTCACAATATCACGATAAGGAAGAATCTAATGATTATGGGGGGGGTTTTACAGTGAAAAGGCATCTGTCATTAATCTCTTGTAATTTTTTAACTGTATCAATAAAATGAATAAAGGAGACCTGATTGATACTATGGGTACAAGCTTCTCAGGACAATTTCATTGATGGTGTAAATTGACACAGTTCTTTTGCCAATTTCCATTAGTCAGGAACTTGGATCTCTTCCTTCAACTTCAAGCTCTGCCCCTTGTCTATTTTTCTGCTCATTTTCTCTTAATTCCATCATCCATGATCACTGCTTATGATACACCTAAGCCACCCATTTTGACACTATTTGTATCCTTCTCCTACTCTTGCCTACATACCTTCTCCAATGCCTCTATCTGTGAAAAATGATTTCTGATCATTTATTACAGTTTCTCATTTAAAACGTCTCCCGTTAAGCACCCAACAATAATCTACAAGTAAAACCACCCAGTCAAGTCTCTTACTTCATCCTGTATATTCTGTGTGCCTGACCTACATTGTCTGTCAAATTTTGATGGTAAACTCTGAGTGTGGACAGTGTTTCTATACAATTCTAAAGCAACTAGCATCCTGACAGTGTCAATAAATAATGGACCAGGTAAGTGTAAAGAAAAACCAAAAATCACTGCAAGCTATCTGTTAAAGAGCAATAATGCTATTATTATTCATAATAAAAATATGCTATCTATTAGTTTGCCAGTTCAAAGAAAGATAAGAACTAAAAACAGTAGGTTATTTTGTCTTGAAGAATTTGTTTCATGTGAAGACATCAATCAAAGGAACTGGTAGCAAGCATAGTTAATTGTTCATCATGCACAAAGTCTCTGGAAAATTACTCAGACATAAACATGGCTCAGCCAAAATAAAGCAAGCCATAAATATTCCAGTTTAAAGATGAACTGTCAGATCTAAGGAATGGGACTCCAGTGACAGGAAAGTGTGGTTACAATTTCAATAACAAGGTATGCCTTGGTCAAAGTCCTTGCAGGATTTGAGGATTCTGTGATCCAAATTAACAGGGCATCAATATCACAACATCTGCTCAGTCAGATGCACATCTCCCGGTTGGAGCTAAAACTAGGTGCAAAGTTGGATACAGGCATACCTAACAGAACAAGCCAAATTTTATGGGAATAGCCCATGTCCCTTATTTAGAATTTGTTTAGTTCATCAAGGAACTTACTATGGCATGATTGTGAAACTTAAGAGTGCCAGTCTGTGTCCTGGAAAGACCCATAGGGCTCATCTACACCTGCTATTAATGCTATTAAAGTTTACTGCACAATAAACCTTCCCTGGGAACACATCTATATGTGCTCCCCGTTGGGAGCAAATCTACTCCCAATGGGAGCAGCCCCATACAGTGCTGCTCCTACCCTGCTCTGGCCCCCTGAAGCAGCCAGGAAGAGCTCCAGGCTCCCCTGGGTTTCTAGTCCAAGGGCTGACAGGGAGCCCAGGGCTGGTCCCCATGTGTAGGGGACCAAGAGAGCTCTGTCAGCTGCAACAGCAGCTGTCTCCTTGCCCTGTACACGCTGGGAGAGGTCCTGATGAGCACAGATCTAGGAGAGAGCTACCACCCTAGTGGGGCTTCCCAGAGCAGTCATGGGCTGGCTGGAAGCTGTCCCAGTTCTGGGCTAGCTCTCACCCAAGCACCCAACTGGGCAGGAATATCCCTGAGCAGCCAGGGGCTGGCTGGGAGCTGTTCTAGAAATGGGACAGCTCCTGGTCAGCCCAAGGCTGCTCAGGAAAATCCTCACCCAGCCTGGCACTGGCTGGGAGCTGCCCCGGAAGTGGGATAGCTCCTGGCTAGCCCCCAGCTGTGCAGAGAAGCAGAGAGCTCCCCGGTCCCAGCACTGGTCAGCTCCTGGCTGCTGGGGAAAGTTGGGATGGGGAGGTGGGAGGGATGGCCAGAAAACTACCCAGTCCTAGTGCTGCTCAGCTCCCAGCTGCTGGAGGAAGCTGGGAGATAGTGAGCAGCACCAGGACTAGGGAGTTCCCCATCCCCTGTGGCCCCGTAGTATTGAGGCTGACCAGGAACAAATTTGCTCCTGGTCAGCATCTACAAATATGCTACTACTCAGTTAGTTTACTACCTGTATTTACATGTCGTAGCTAGCTGCACAGTAGACTAATTTACTGTGCAGTAAATTGGGCACATGTATAGACCGTGATGCTTTAGTGTGCAGTAGATTAGTTTACTGTGTAGTAAAGTGTCTCATATAGACACACCCACAGTGAACATCATACCCATTAAGAAAATGGCCAGGTACAGACATAACACTTTTACTGGTTTCAGTAATTGGAAATTGGTCTATACTCATAACAGAACAAAAATTCAGCACACATTGACTGGCTTAAAAATAGTGGAACCTCATCTAAGATTTGCCCCTCCCCCCTAACCAAAAGGCTGACTGTGTGTTCTGTTCGCTACTGATCTAAACTACACTGCTTATGGAAAACCGCATAACTTAGATGAATTCTGCCGTGGGCTTTTAAATGTCTGTATCTAGGCTCAGGTATCCCTGGCTTTACAATGCCTCCTAACATCTATTTGTATTGCTACAATTACAGACAACTATGGAAAGGTTTTCTGTAAAGTAAATAAAAATATGTATAACTCCCATATTACAGGGTGAAAAATAATCTCTCTGGGTGCATCTACACGAGACATGTAAATGTGCATTAGCCTAATTTAATGTGCATTATGGGTGTGCATCTACATGTGCATGCCCTTAATGTACATTAAAAATGGAGAATTTAGGCAGGTATCAAGTTTAAGTGTGATTACTTAAAGTGCATTAACTCATGTGTAGTCACGACCCAGCACTAACTTTAGTGCCAGGTCTACCTAGCCACTAGGGGCACATGGTAGGGCTCCAGGGACTTGGCACTAACTTTAGTACTAAGTGCACTAACTTTAGTGCCAAGTCTTGACACCTGCCAAAAATCACTTAATGCACATTAGCTTAATGCTCATTCAATTTAATCGCACTTAAATGCACGTGTAGATGCACCCTCTGAACATCTGAAAAAAGTTTGTCTAGTGTACCTTTCTGCTCTGAAAATTGCTGCCAGAGATACTGATTAACACTATTTGTGATTGCATTAAATAGACACCTGTTGGTAGGAAGTAAACTGAGACCACTATTTTTTCCCCACAAGCTAATGTCAAATAGCAATGTTTTTTAATCATTATGAGCTTTCCTAAAGGGGATGACTGCAGCCTACTACCAGTTTGGTAATATTTGTACTTATTTACTTAGTGGCTAATGACCAATGACCACTACATATTGCAATGTGATGATAGATCATTTTTCATATTCTATTTACCTGCATATTTCTAATTCAAAATACATTGAGTTAGATTCTTATGGCTTAAGGCAATATAGGTCTCTTTATATCACTGGAAAAACATGGATCCACAGCAGCTAAGGATTTGGTCCCCCAACCTTTTTTTTGTTTGGTTGGAGGCAAGGGGCCCACAAATAATGAATGCAATTAGAATTGGGTGACCACTAAAATAGGTTCTTTGAAAGGATTTTGTTCCCTTACTTAGCATCAAAGAAAGTAAATTAAAAGACAAACTGAGGTCTGCTTACAACTGGGGTCAGTTTATAATGGTTTAAACTGGCTAAAATAAAATAACAAACTCCCCATCACTGGGGATGAGAATGCCAATACCAAATGTTATCATGAAGCCAATGTTAGCATGATGGTCCTCCTGCTTTCTTTATGCCACAAATATGCCCACTAGTATTTGTGGCCAATGAAACTTATAAAAGCATGTCTCTCTCTTTAGAAGTTGAGCTTTAAGACTAAACGCCCAGGAACTGAGTTTGACCTTGAACTGATTCCAGAAATGTGGCTTGTGCACTACCAGTTGAAAGAAAATCAGGGCTCCTGGCTCAAGGGTGAAATGGAAGCCTTGTTTGAACTATAAAACTAGTGCAGTTTGAGAAAAATGATTGTATAGTTAGGAACATAAATTAAAGGAAAATCATGTAAACAATGAGGCAAGTTAAAAAAAAAGAAGTAACTTTCCGTTAAAAGTCAATTATTTTGTTAGAAGGTCAAATATATTTTCAGCAATAACATTGTTCACTAGTAGACCATGAAGACCTGTACATGCCTAAAATATGTAGACCTTTTAATATGCACAACAGAAAACGAATGTTGGAACCATGTCAAACAGTCTTTGCAAAATTACAATGCAAGTTGGACCACATAGAGTAATCAAAGTCCTGGTTTATTAAAATGTGTTATTTATGACTTAGAGAAAATATTTCATGTCTGTGAATGAGAAATGAGGTAAGAAATTAACCCTTTTAATATTACAAACTTTTCCTATTTTCACCTACTAAAAAAATTCAGAAGTTTATTCAAAAAGCAGACATAACAGAGATGCCAAGTCTCCCTCACTATCATCAGTTGGATTAATTCTTTAGCTAATAAATCTTCTGATTCATATAATCATTTTACAGAATCATAAATGTCTTACCATGATGGCTAAGGTTGCTGATATTCTCTCTGTGACGATTGCATTGGCTGCTAGCGTGGCATGACATACAAGAACTAAGCAAATAGCGATATGGATGTTCGTTTCAAAATGGTTAATAATGGGCAATAACTGCCTCAGATCATTGTTTGTCAAAGACGCACTGTCAAAACCATGCTAAAATTGATTGGCCCCTCCTGATTTACTCTATTCAATATGTAAATTTGTTTTATGCATGGCAAATCTCCAGAGCTACATTCTGGCTTTAAGGTCTGTTCTTTTTATACACATGCTATTATGTCTTGGAAAATTATTTGAAGAATGGCTCCATGGAATGCCAGTTTGTGTACCTCCTCAAAGAGAAATCAGACACTTGGACCTCTGGGTTTTGAAGACTGGCAGTGTCCAACACTGACTATCTAATGGTACTTTGGTAGGAAGAAAATGGAGAGTGCGATAGAAAGATTTCTTGCCCCCCTCCTTCTGTACTGGCTGTCAAAGCAGGTAGGAAGAATGGGGAAGCATGTGCTTTCAAAAGCTGCCACAGCTTGTTGCTTGGGTATGCCTCCTGGATCTGCCCTAGGGATGCAAAGGCTCCGCAATCATCCCAGGCAGGTTTTGACTTTTAAAAGGCAAAAAGGAACCTTCTGTTTGCAAGATAAACACTAATTAACATCACCCAAATATTTATATTCCTACTATACCATTTATTTCTGCACATCCAGGGACTACAATGGATTGGTAGGGCACATGATTTTGTCCTTTTATGTACTTTCAGTGACACTAGCAATGGAACATGAGATGGAACTGGAATCACATTAAATTCAGAGGCCCAGTGTAAATCATTGTAATTCAGCTGTACTCAATGGGCACCTTTGCATGTGCTCCAGAGGTGGGGGGTAGTGCTTTAATTAGAATGGTTCTGAGAGCTGCTCTAATTAAAGTGCTATACCATCTTGTGTATCAGTGTCTCCACACTTCAAAATGACCAATGGGGGCACTTGAACTAAGGCTCATTTAACAAGCTTTAGTTCAAGCACCCCTGCCACCATTTTGAAATGTGAGGATGCTGATACATGAGACACAGAGGCTGGCTGGAGCGTGGTAATTACCATGCTCCAGCAGACTCAATTAATTACAGCTCATTGGAGTATCCTCTGTGCTTGTGTACAGGCACCCAATGTCTGCATTTTGCCCAACAGGATGGCCATTCTAGTGTCCTTCAAGGTTCTGAATACCTGTGCAAACAGGAGAGAAACAAAGTTATATACAACAGGGGGAAACTAGAGATGCATTTAACCTGTGTTTGGCAGAGTTTCCCATTGAAATCCATCATTCCAGGCCTGTTTGAAACGTGGCCCTAAACTAGAGAAGGCTTGATCTGGGGCAAAAAGTGTCCAAAAGGTGAAAAGTGGCATAAATCCTGTTCTGGTTTACATTCTAGATGTGTTACAATTGCACCTGCTTTCAGTTTTTATTTTGATTTTTGCTACATTATTATGACAGAACCTAGTTCTATCCTTCTGCCCCTAATGCTCTGAGCTCCATTGCTGTAACCATTAAAGCATACAAAACTTGGTGATTTCAACTCAGTTTGCCTTCAATTTTAATTCCAAAATTGAAAGGAGCTAAAACTAGACCCTGGATTCAGAGTCCTCTAACACATTAAGTGATCCGGAACTGATTTAAACCTGTAACAGAACAGACTTTAGTGCACATAAATCAGTTTGAAAATGGCTGAAACTGGTTTGGGATAAACCTGGTTGAATGTAGCATCAGACTTAACTGATTTGCGCTGAATCAGTTCACTCAACATCTGTCCCAGACCCCTTCCTGGTTTAATTTAAACCAGAGTCCCCCAGCATCTGACATGCTTTGCTGCCCCAGGTGGGGCTCTCTGCTCCAGAGAGCTGGGCTGGCCCCTTCCCTCTGCTCCTTGGCTGGAGCTCTGGCAGAGACAGCAGGCACAGCAGTATCTGCTTGGCTTCCCCCCTGCCCCACCCCGTGCTCAAGCAGAGATTTCTCCCCTCCCATTTCCCACATCACAGAACATAGCCAGCACATGGTATGCTAGCTAATGCTGAGTGGTGTCTGTGTAAGGCAGACAGGACAGTGTCTGCTTAGGGCTTTTTGGAGCTAATCAACAGGTCAGCTTGTCCCTCATTCCTTCCTTGGAAAAAGCTGTTTAAGAACATCTTGAACTAATGACAGAGGCTTTTGTTTTGCTGATGGGCTAATAAATGCTCTGTTATTAACTCCCTGATGGGCTGGTCAAGAGCAGCGAGGGTGAAGGGGGGATCCTTCCCTAATCAGTGTGTCCTGTTGGGGCCTGGCCATGCCTCCCTCTCAGCTCAGCACTGTAGAAGGGAAGGGAATGGCTACTCTAACACTCCCCCCTCCCCCCTGGCCTCTAGCCTGAACCACTGCAGGCATGCGTCTGCACTTCTTCAGTCCAGAGGGGATGTCTATATGGTTACAAACCAGTTCAGCATAGCCAGGTTAGACTAACCTACAAAGATTGAATCAATTCAGGCTCAGGCTTTTTGAATGTCTGTCCCTAGCCTTGGAAAAGCTCACAGTTGGCCTCAACTGTGATCTGAATTTTGTATGTTGGCCCCTTTTCTACTCCAAGAAAAAATCAGGTGTGATTGGTGAAACAAAATGTCACCAAAAGGCAGTCTATTGAGATACATAGTAAATTCCACAAACGCAGCATATTGTGGCACATAACTGCAGAGGACATAAAGGACGTTATTAATGTAGCAAGATAAATATAATAAATGTGATTTGCTTTGGAGGTGGGGAATCCTCATTTATACATTAAAACCATTTGAATAATCAGATGTAAAAAATCCAATGCTTATCTGCCAAACACAATTTTTCTCTAAGGTGTCCTCATTATGACTCTCTCACTCTCTCCTACCTGTACTATTGTCTTTCAAGCATTACAAAAACATCCATCTTCCTCTAACCTGCTTTGTTACATTTTGCCTCCGTCCCTGTCCACATCATCCTGCTGCACACTACTGGACGTTGGACCAGGATGACCTAATTTCTTGGCACAGCTTACGATGATTACCTCTGGTGTAATCAATGTCTCCTGGCTTGAAGCCAAAGTCTGCCCTCGCATACACAAGCAGCTTGCACTGACTATAATGAGAAATGAACAATCCTTTCTGAAGGCAAAACTTGGCCCCCATTAGATGCACCTACTGGTTTTGTTTGTTTGGTTTTTAACTTCCTTGGTTTTTAGTCCCCAGTGACATTTCCTTAAATTTTATGCAACATAGCACTGTTTACAAACACCTGAAACTGATCCCATAAATGCTTCCATGTACGTTACTTATGCTGCTTCATGGCATCATGAAGTCTGCATAGCACTAGAATTATTGTAATACTAAATGTACCATTAATTTCTTCTTTAACCTGACCCTTCACACTTATCTATAGGTGCTTGATTATTTTATTCCTCTGCAATAAACAGTCAACTTAAAATACTCTCCCACTGCATACAGTGCCACTCCAATGTGGTCCCTTGTCCTCTCCCTGCTTCCTTCTGGTTGCATGTTACCCCCATCTGGCTTGTATATGGACATCTCATTTGAAGCTGGCTTGATTGTCCCAGGGTTTGACATCAAAATAATCATGGCACAGTTCCTTCCATGTTGCATGGCTCCTTACCTGCCAGAAGGTGTCCACGGAGAGCACACAGCCTGGCTGGCTTGTCCCAGGAATGAACTTCAGTAACCTTACAGAAGAATGCAGCTGTGTGTCAGCAAAAAGTGTTAACATATTTTATCCCACATTCTCCAGAGTGACTTGAAGCAGGACAGTGAGACTGGATGTCTGTAGAATCCTGAGACAAAAGGCTTTCTCCCAGGATAAATGCAATATCTATTTATAGCCTTGTTGATTATAACCCCCGTCCTTGGTATGCCTGGTAAAGATGGTTTCCTACCAGAAAGTGAGACTATAGGAAATATAACCAGGTCCCTCTATATGTGCAGGTAAAGTTGTGATGGGATCTAATGCGTAATCCACACAATCATGCTTCCTGCCTTGCTACACTTTCATGGCAGGAGGCAAAATTGTGGGATTAGATCCCATCATGCCCTGTTGCCGGGACAGGGGAAACCTGATCCCAGGCCCCATGCACTAGAAGAAGCAACCCCTAGCCATGGGAGCACCCCATACACCCTGGGGCTGAGAAACCTCAGCTGGTGTGATTTTCCAGATGTAGCTGGGAGATCATAGCAGCTGAGGTCTCCCAGCCCCAGGGGTGTGTGGTTCACCACCATGGCTGGGAGCTCCTCATGAACTGCCAAGGCTGAGAGTCTCCTCAGCTGTGAGATTTTCATCACCAGCTGGGCATAGTGTACCCCTGCAGCTGAGAGCCTGGTCCTCTGACCTGCAAATTAAAGCTGATAACAACTACCTACATAGGTAACCCACATTTTTTAGGTCTATCTTTATAGCTGGTTGGACCTTTTTATGGTATGATAACTACTTTGCATATATAGCTGGCCTCAGTTAATTATGTAATTAACCAATTAATTATGCAATACGTGTAACATTTGTTGGGGGTGGGGGGGAACAGAGGCTTTGCATAAATATTACTTATCCACTCTCATCATCCAAGGGCCAATAGATATAATCTAGTTGGGCTCAGATTGCAGCCTTATCAAGTGGAGAAGAGTATCCTCAGTGGCAGATGGTCTTCCCAGGCAGGGGAGAGGTTAGGAAAAGATGGTCCTTCTGTTCCCAGAACAATAGGATGTGACCTGGCCTAGCAATATTTCAGTTCCATGAATTGATGGTCAACCGGGATGAAACAAATACAATTTTTTATGTGAAATTCTGATTATACATTTTTGGCCTTGTTGGCCAATTCAATGTTCCTCATAGTGAGAAACTGAAAAAATGACTATTTTTACCTCAAACACAAACATAATTTAACTTCTTTTTGCCTATCACTGAATGCACCATACAAGCAATTAGACAAACGGCTGATCAAGTTCCCATTCCGTTTCATAAGCCCACTGAAGTCAGTGGGTCTTCACTGCTGAGAAGAATCTGGTTCAAAATCTTACACTTCAGTTTTAAACAAAAAAGAAAGTGATAACTTTATTAATATTATGAACAAGTTCCATGCCTGGAACAAAGGCTTTAGGTGAGGCAGGATCTACCCATGTTTCTAACCGTGTCAAATCTGCTACATCAACAGAATTTTTTTTTAATACATGGCAAATATTGAAAGTTTAAGCTTGTTACTTTTCAGTAAAAAAACAGGTCCAAATATCTCTCCTGTACAAGCCCAACGGAACAAAATACCTACGCAAAGAGAGACAGGGTGTTTTAAGGCAACAGGAGAAGTAGTATCTCTTGACTTAGAGGTGCAACATTGAACTGGCAACATAAACGTTATGAAAACAAGAAGACTCTTAGCTTCTGGCCACTGTTATATGTAACTTAATATAGTGTCTTAAATCAAATGTCTTATTCAACCAGAATGATTATATTAAAAGGTTTACATAGTGTGTACAATCAGCCAAAGAAATAGTACTAGACTACCAAAGTTTTTGTTAAAATCTTTAAACAGAAGAGCACCTTGCATTGCATCTATTCACTAGTTTCATAGTACCTCGGGTCAGGAGAGACCTGAACAGATCATCTAGCCTGACCCCCTGTCACAGGCAGGAATGAATGCTGGGTTCACAAGACCCCAGACACGTGATCATACAACCTCCTTTTGAATTTGCCCAAGGTAGGGGTGAGGACCACTTCCCTGTGAAGTTGGCTCCAGATTTTGGCCACCCTAACTGTAAAATATTGCCTTCTGATCTCTAACCTAAGCCTATTCTCTATCAGCTTATGACCATTGTTCCTCGTCACCCCAGGTGGTGCTGGGGAGAAAAGGGGTCTATTTGCTGTTAATCTCCCCTGATGAGTTTGTAGGCAGCCACCAGGTCCCCCCTCAGCCTCCTCTGGCTGAAGCTGAACAGGTTCAGGTCCCTCAGTCTCTCCTCGTAGGGCCTGTCCTGCTGCCCTCTCACCAAGCGGGTGGCCCTCTGAACCCTCTCCAGGCTGGCCACATCCCTTTCAAAGTGCGGCACCCAGTACTGGACGCAGTACTCCAACTGCAGCCTGACCAAAGTCGCAAAGAGGGGGAGTATCACCTCTCTGGACTGGCTCGAGATGCACCTCTGGGTACATGACAAGGTATGACTGGCTTTGCTGGCTGCGGTCTGGCATTGGCGAAACTACGTTTCTTTTTTTTAAAAGTTCCAATATTGAAATGATAGTGGTTTTAACACTTTTCAAATGCTTTTAAGGTTGAATATTTCAGCCCTGATGTAAGCTTTCCCTTAGGGATTTAATGTATTTAATTATCTCTGAAGTTTTATTCATCATAATAGCTAAGTGAAATCACTGCACTTCTACAGGACAAATAAAAGCAAAACATATAAATCAATACCTGATTTTTTTTAAAATGTTTAGTGCAGCAATGCATTACACAGCAACTTGAACAGGAAAAGAATTTGCAAAAATTCTTTTTATAAAAATCAATAGAAAGATGCTAAAACAATGACGCAAAAAGCCAGATACTGAGCTAGGGCAGAAATTCAGTCAGCATAGCAATGGGAGAAAACTGGAGGGTGAACACCAGCCATCCTTATCTATCTTTCACCAGCCATCTGGGGATGACCTGGTCTGTTCTTAGCTTAAGGTAACCTTGAGGCCACTCTGCATTACAAGAGACCCATCTAGCAGCATGGGATGGACTGGGCATTTTGTGGGAGTAGCAAGAAAGTAATTTTATGAAAGCTAAACCAGCCTTTACTTCCTATGTGAAACCTCAATCCTGTTGCATTTCCTGTACATACATACTAATACAGGGCTGCTAGTTTGGGCAGAAAGTGAAGATTAGCCTATTTCCTCCCTAGTGCTTCTCAAGATCCCATATAGATATAGGATTTGGAATGAGAATCTAGAATTAATCCTGCCCTTTGACAAAATTTGAGCCACTTCTGTGGGCTTGCAATCCCTATGTGCTGAAAAGGCATGGGGTAGGCTGAACTGACCTGTTTATTTTACAATATAGTATAAAGTTACTACATGCCACATATTCAATATTGTTTACTCCAAGGCAGGATATGTACATTATAAGCTGCATGTCTTGAACCCAATTTTGTGAAATGCAAAGATATATGATATTAATAGCCTGTAACTTAGTTACATTTTAGTATGTTGTCTCAAGTATTAGATCTGAAAACATGCTTTATGGAGCAGTGTGTAACTATTATATTACTAATATGCAATCTACAAAGAGTGCATGGGACCATACTCCAAACAGCCATTGGTGATTGGATTTATAATTTATCAAATGAATGGCTAGTTAAACTTCTTCTTCCCCCTCTGATGGGCTGAACCTAATCACTGGTCAACAGCTATGCTGCCATGAGAAACTGAGGGCGTAAAGAAAACTATACAGGTAAACCCCACTGAATGCAATGCAAGCCCATTGAAAGCACTGGTGTTAATACTGACATTAAAGCAGTGCAATAGAGTGAAATATGAAGATCCAAACTAATACCTATCTCCTTCTATTTGCCCTGAAGTAGTTGAGATAATCACAGATTAGGAGGGCCACACCCTTTATCTACTCTATGCAAGAGGCAATGCCACTCCTCTGATAATATATCCAAGGAAATTCTTTGAATTTCAACTCTCCCAAGTTTCCTGGTCTTTGGGTGATTTTGCCCATGTAGGGTATGATCTGGCTCTATGTCCCAAGTATTGTTCCATGTTAAATGCCATGACTCTAGAAATAGGATGCAGAGAAATCCAATAGGAATAAGCACTATTGTATTCCATTGATGTTTTTAAATGCATCTGTATGCACTCTAAGTAACAATAATATTCAGCTCTTATCCCAGGCTTTCATCAAGGGATTTCAAACAACTTTACCAAAGGAGCTAGCAGCAGAATACAATTTTACAAAGAGGGAACCAGGCAGAGAGAGAGCAAGAGTGTGACTTGGCCCATGTTCATGAAGCAAGGTAGTGACACTTCTGAAAAGAGAAACTAGTCCTACCCTACATGGTCTTCCCTAGGGGAAATATCAAGGGTTTCAGAAATGTAAGGGGTTTTAGCCCTTGTGATGAATATTTCTATTATTTATTGTTTAACAAAAGACATTAAAAGATTGTAGGAAGCGTATTGCACACTGCAGGACTTGGCTCAAATCAGTTATCAGGGGAAAACATGAAAATAATTAATCAGGTTGTTTCAGAAATACATAAGACCCTATTTGTTAGCAATTTTATGTATAGCTAACACTAGCAGCTGAAGAGATGTTTAAGAGAAGCAAAATAAATTATCCCACCCAGACTGTTAGAAAATGACTTACTGGACTTGCTTTAAAAAAAGCCAGCCCTGCAGCAATTAGATACCAATCACTTCACCACCACAAGGTTATAAACAGGAAAGGAACTGCAGGACATACGCACCCAGCTTTCTTTAATCCTCTCTCCTTTCAGGCAAATTCCACACTTTTCCCACCTGCCTGTTATACCTCTGCTGATCAATTATCTTGTTGAACTGAAAGTGAACCTTCTGCAAAGGGTTAAGGTGACTCCATTACTGCAGAGTCAACTGCCATTAAAAAAAAGATTTACAAACACTCCTAGGGAAGGAAAACAAAGAACCTCTCTCCCCACATTGCCATGTAGATTAATAGAGGTATAGAACTATGATGTCATAACATGTTGTAACATATAGTATCCAGAGGTTTTTTTTGTCTCTGCTCACTTAACTGTTGGTTTACAAAGAATGAAGTCCCCAATTCTGCAAGGTGATTTGAATCACTAGTTTCCAGGACCTGCATAAAGCCCCACTGAAGTCAAAGAGACTTTTCACAGCCATAATAGCTCTTCCTAAAAGATCAGCTTGCAGATTCAGAGCCCGTGTGTGAAAATATTAGGTTCAGGTCTCAAAAATGTCCCAGCTTAATGCATGCTCAGGAAACAGGCTGGAATAGGACTTCTCAAACCTAGAACCCTCTAATTATATACAGGATATACTACAGCCAGGGCAAAAGGAGGTCAACTCTGAATGCCAGGGACCATTGTTATAGGGAGGAGCATAATTCAATCTTCACAGTCCATTCTGCCCTTGACTACCCTGCTAATATTCTCTTTGTGACTGCCAGTTAGTCCCAGGTGCAAAGGTGGTGGCTGCCATGTAGATGAATCGACAGCAGAAAAAGCACACAACTACTACCTGCTCATTGAGTTTACCATTGGTCATTGTAAGGCAATAACTACCGGTCACCAGTGACTGGGGCTAGATTCATAGGACCCACGTTGATGAAAATGTTACTAATGTGACGTTACTGACAAAAAGGCCGTAAAGGTTACTCATCCTCAGAAATACACATCTTGAATGGTTCAAAGCTATTCATATTCAGATATATACATTTGAAATATAAAGGTTAGTTCTCGGTGGATTTGGTATGGTTTATAACTTTGCATAGTGCAATTGGAGTATGTGATTATATTACCTATCTATGGCCATCCCCTTGTTACATTTTGTGGACAGCTTTCTAAAAAGATGAAATATTGTCATGATACTTGCTTTTCCAAGAATTGAATTACTGGAATTTGTAAGGATTATCTTGATCTGGAAATGATTTTTTTCTCCTTTACTTGCTCCCTGGACATGTATTGTCAAGTAATGGTATTTAATGAATGTCAGAGAATGCATTGTAGTAAGCATGCTGAGAGAATTCTGACGTGTAGTGGTGACTTGTGTTATTTCCTGGGCCAGAGTGATGTGCCATATGATTTTGCAGGCTATCCTTTGCCAGCTAAATACAATGGCCACAGAAAATGTTAACACCCATGATCTCATGAGAAAATAACTATACCATCTAACATAATAAAGCACTTACAAGCATTAACACTGTTCTATCTGTGAAACCAAAATCCCTTTTCATCAGGTGTGATTAGCTTGCTGCTTTTGCAGTACTGCCAACCCCACAAGCTTTCAGAAGTCATGAGTCAGGCCCCAAAAACTTATGGGATTGGCTTAAATATATAAAGTCTTTTTTGTTGTTGTTAAAAAGAACATATTTGGGGTTCCTTCTATTTGCCTTCTGTATTTCAAAATCAGGTTTTGCTCTTGGCACTCTTGTTAGGCAAATAAAAGATTCCTCGTTTTAAAGAGAGGGAATTCTTAGGGTGTGGACACACATAACAATTGAACAATTTCTGAATGTCACTGATTAGGAGTTGTTTCATAATCATGTGAACTGCTATGGCTCTGACACCATGAGGGTGGACGTGAGTACCCAAGCCCAGAATGCCTCAAGGTGAGGGAGGGGAAAGCGTTTTCACCCATGTTTGGGGAATCCCTTTGGGTGGGTGACCTCTGTCTGAGGGCATTTTCACTTTTCTGCTATCTCTTCTCTCCAGGAGTTCAATAAAAGTTAGTAGCCTGAAACTGACCAAACTCTGCAACTTGTTTGCCTAATGGGAAGGAAGGAACAGGGAGTGCTTAGTCCCACATTATTTGGTTTCCAAGGGCTGGGGGTGGGGGGCATGCTGAGGGGCTGTGGTCAAGTACAGAATGAGGCCCCAGCTGGTTGTTAAAAAGATAATTTTTATTTAACAAGCAGTGTAAGGGCAGTACTGTAGCAACGACGTTTGGTGCCTGGGGCAAAGCCTGGGGCAGTAGCCCATCCTCACCCCGTACACAGATCCAGGGCACACACCCACCCATGCTTGCCCAGGAGTACATGCAGCAGCAGGAACCACTGTCCCCCTGTCCCTGCACACCCCCAAACAAGCTGCTTGCGGCTGCATCCTGCCTCAGCTGGGCAGTGCCTGTTGATGCCTCTTTGCTTTGATGCCCAGGGTGGTCATCCTGCTTGCCCCCGCCCTTACTATGGTACTGTATAAGGTGATCATTGAAAAAATGCCAATAAAAGGGGAAAAGGGACAATAGAGCTCTAGCTGTCTACCAGAGTGGTCAGCTGCAGCAGGGGGGAGGGAGCAGGGTAGAGGGGAGTGAGGAGCAATGCAGTGTGTGACGCCTAGATGACTGACCAGACTCATGTCACAGAAAACTTGTAATCCTCACACAAGACCGAACTGGTACACAGTGAATCAATTTAAACTAGCACTTGATAAATTGGTTTAACTGATGTTTTTCATCAGTGACTTGGACGAGGGGGTAAAAAGCGCCCTATTCAAATTTGCTGATGACACTAAGACGTGGGGGGATGTGGGCATGCTTGAAGGGAGGAATAGGCTGCAATTGGACCTAGACAGGTTACAGGGGTGGGCAGATGAGAACAGGATGGGTTTCAACACTGACAAGTGCAAGGTGCTGCACCTGGGCAGGAAGAACCAGCAGCATACCTACAGCCTGGGGAACTCCCTTCTTGTTAATGCAGAGGCAGAAAAGGATCTTGGAGTCATTATTGATGCCAAATGAACATGGGCTGACAGTGTGGGGACACGGTCAGGAAGGCCAACCGTACCTTGTCATGCACCCACAGATGCATTTCAAGCAAGTCCAAGGAGGTGATCCTCCCCCTCTATGCGGCACTGGTCAGGCTGCAGTTGGAGTACTGTGTCCAGTTCTGGGTGCTGCACTTCAGGAGGGATGTAGACAGCATTGAGAGGGTCTAGAGGAGGGCCACCCGCATGATCAGGGGGCAGCAGGCAGGCCCTACGAGGAGAGGCTAAGGGACCTGAACCTGTTCAGCCTCCACAAGAGAAGGCTGAGGGGGGATCTAGTGGCCTGTTACAAACTAGTCAGAGGGGACCAGCAGCTATTGGGGGAGTCCCTGTTCCCCCGGGCACTACCAGAAGTGACTAGAAATAACGGTCACAAGCTGGCTGAGGGTAGATTCAGACTAGACATCAGGAGGCGCTACTTCACAGTCAGGGCAGCTAGGATCTGGAACCAACTTCCAGGCGAAGTGGTGCTGGCTCCTACCCTGGGGGGCTTTAAGAGGAGGTTAGACGAACACCTTGCTGGGGTTGTTTGACCCCAGTACTTTTTCCTGCCACGGCAGGGGGTTGGACTTGATGATCTGCTCAGGTCTCTTCCGACCCTACCAACTATGAAACTATGAAACTGGCTTCTATGTTTATCTGCTTCAGTTTAAACCTCAAATAAACAATTTTAAGTCTTATGTATGTCCACAGGCAACAAGATTAAATACAAGTTATGAACATACTGCAACAGGGACAAATAGTAAATATTGCTATTTAATGACCAAATGTAAATTTTTGTTATTTGAATGTAATGTGTGTAACAGTAGGGGAACCAGGGGACAGTCTGCACAGCTGTGCTAAATGTTAATTTGGACTACAACTCCCAGAAACCCCCTGGGGCTGGGGGGGGCAAGGGAAAAAGGAAGAAGCAGCTTGAGGCTGAAGTAAGGGGAAGAGAGAGCAACATGCAGGTGGCACCTGGTCAGCCCTACGCAGAGGAGTGCACAGTGCAGTCACTGGCTCAGTCAAGCAGGACTATGGAATGTAGGTGCTGAGTGTATGTTACCACAGTGTTGATGTTTCTTTACCTTTTATCTGTTCCCTCCCTCTGGACTGTTGGCTTGTGACTTAACCCCTATAGTTTTCTATATAAAAATGGGAGCTCCCCCTTTCTTCTTGTGCCAGTTTCTGGCCTTGCAGGGTTGGCACAAATTGGTGGTAGTCATGGGATTCTAGGCCATAAGGTCACAGGGCAAACTGCTGCAGTGAGTGTATAGATTTTGTTTGTTGTGTATGCATTTGATTAAGGAAGATGAGTACCATGGAGGAGGGGGGAACCCCCAGTAGAAGAGGAAAACACCCCCCATATAGTTTCTCAAGGCCTATATTCAATTCATCACCCTATAGTGGGGAGCAACAAGAACGGGGTGACTTACATGAACAATGTGAAGTGGCATCTGAGTTAAATGGGTGGAATGAAGATACTGAGCTAAAATTCCTAAGACTGTTGCTCACAGGGAAGGCCAGGGAGGTCTACTGTGGGCTCAGCAGTGAAGTCAACAGGATTTACAAGCACCTGACAGGGTCCCTCAGGAATGCTTTGGAACTAGATGAAGGTCCTGACTGGGACCATGCAGTTTTCATTAATTATGAGAAGGCTTCAGCAGAATTGGTACAAGAGTTTGGCATTGCCCCAGACTAGGTTGGTCAAGCAGTCTAGCCCTGAGAGCCACAGGCAGAGAAGTTCCTCGGCAGCAGGGCTGCAGTTCCTGTGTAACATCTGAGCTGATGGTTTGTGGAAGGAACTAAGGGGAGGTATGGAGGTCCCAACTGGCCCAAGAGCAGGGTCAGGGCCCAGAGATGGAACAAAGGCTGAGGAGGGCCACAAACAGAAACTGGCAGGGCGAGGGGAGCCCAGGAGTCTTGAGTGGCCTGGGAGAAGGGCCAAGGCCCAGAGAGAGGGGCCAAAGATCCAAGGGTCACAGCTTAAGACCAAGGGAGCCAAGAAGCCCATAGCCCAAGAGGGGTGAGTACTGGGGCTAGAGTCCTTAGCCCAAGAGGGGCACATCAGCTGGAACAAGGATCATCTGCGAGGCATGGGTATGGTGTAAGGAGTGGCTGGAGCCACACAATTAGCTCTTGGGGCAAAGAGCAGAGATACTTGAGCTTAGGAGTGTGAGAACAAACTTGGGAAACCCTGGAGCAGCCTCTCTTTTTCTAAAAGTTAAATACATCAAGGCATGGCTGGAAAGAGAGCAAGTTGATAAGGGCTGAGGGGGCTCCAGGGGCATTATGGCCACCCCTGAAGTGGAACCCTATTATAGCTAGCCACTGAGATTGAAGTGGTGAGAAAAATGGAGGTCCTAGGTGTCCAATGTGCCAAGGCAAGGGTGCATGTGCATGTCAGAGAGAAGTCATGAGCATACACCCCAACTCTGAAGTCATCAGCTTTTCAAACTGTGATGGAAACATTGGGAGAGATCCAAGATGAACTGATTCAGCCCAAGAAGAGTATGGAAACCCAGTCCCAGAGCAGTGTGCAAGGGGAGATCTTCTTGGATCAGAGAGGCTGGAGTGTAGTCAAGAGAATGCTGATAGTGCTGTGGCAGCCACGATCGCTTGCAGAAGGAATGCCCAGAGAGATGGTGGCATTCAGGGCAGGAAAACTGAGGTGGGCAGTGAAGATCAACCCATCCAGTGCTAGCAGAAACAGAGGCCCACAAGAATGCAGAAAAATTGGAACACGAGTTCCAGTTAAGTCATCATGGCCTGAAACCTGAGCAAATGTGGGCAGTGCAAGAAGCCCTATTGGAGTATGCAGATGTATTCACTCTTGGAGAACATAACCTAGGGCATACAGGTTTAACAAAGCACTGGATTACTACTGGCAGTCCCAAACCTGTCAAACAGGGGTCTAGAAGAGTACCATCCATTTCCGGCAGGAGTAAAGAGGCATCATCAGGCCTCTGTCAGCCCCTGGGCTGCCGCTATGGTGTTGATGCAGAAAGGAGAGGTATGCAGGTCTGTTTGGATTATTGTAAACTGAATGATTTTACTGTTAAGGATCCTGAAACTGAAGGCAGTGTTTAAGAGTGAACACTGTGAAAGAGACTGAAGGAAGCCAACTTAAAAATTAAACCTGCCAAATGTCAGCTTTTATGCAGGGAAGTGAAAGTCTTGGGATACGTGACCTCCACAGAGGGAATAGGTCCAAATCCAGAGAAGGTGGAAGCTGTTCAGACCTGACCAGTACCTCAAAATGTAACAGAACTGTGTAGCTTTTTGGGTCTAGCCTCCTAATATAGAAGATTTGTGGCAGGCTTTTCTACTATTGAAAGCCCCTTTCATAAGTTCTCTGATAAGGCGAAGTTCATTTGGACTAGGGAATGTCAAGATGCCTTTATGAAGCTAAAGTGGTGGTTGATGCCATCCCCTACCTTAGCCTATCCTGACCCTCAGTTACCCTTCTTGTTGGACACTGATGCAAGTGATGTTGGCATTGGAGCTGTTTTATCACAAGTTGAAGGAGGCCAAGAAAAGGTACTAGCCTATGCAAGCCAAACCTAAACAAAGTGGAGTGCCAATATGCATCTACAAGAAAGGAATTGCTTTCTGTAGTGACTTCTACCAAATATTTCTGACACTTCCTTGTGGGGAGACACTTCACATTAAATACAGACCACAGTGCTCTCTGATGGTTATATAATTTCCAACAACACAAAAAAACAACTGGCTAGATGGTTAGAGTAGCTGGCTGAGTTTAACTCAAATAGTGCATCACCCCAGGAGACAGCACCAGAATTCTGATCCCTTGTCTCATAGGCCTCACATAGTAGAAGTTAAACCTAAAGCTGAAGTAGTGGGACTGCAGCCATGGTCAGCAGTAAAAATAGCCAGGGGTGAATGAACCCCAAATACAGAAGCAGCCAAAAGGTTGGCAGATAGAAGCACAAGACAACAGGAAGATGCTGACATTGAAAAGCTAATAAGGTAGAAGAAACTTGATAGTGAGAAGTTCCATGAAGAATGGCAACATCATCCATGCCTGAAAAGGTACCAGGTAGTATGGCCTGATCTAAGCGGTAGGCAAGGAGCACTAGTGAAAAAAAACTTCCAGAATATACCCCAAAACCCAAGCTTATTCAAACAGTGGTACCGAAGAAGATACCAAAAATTCTGGAAGCTCTATATAATTCCAGTACTGGGGGACATTTGGGCATGAAAAAGTTCTCTCATAAGGTGTCAGTATTTCTGGTTAGGCTGGAGAAAATCTGTTAGGGGCTGTTACAGGTCATGCAAAGTATGTGGTGCCCAAAAAAGACTGAAAAGTAATCTTAAGGCCCCCATGGTCTCCATGCAAGTTGGATGGTCTCTGGAAAGGATAGCAATGGATATCCTGGGTCCCCTGCCCATTACACTACTTGGAAATAAGTATGTTTTAATAGTGGCTGATTATTTTCCCAAGTGGGCAGAAGCATACTCTCTCCCTGATCAGGGGAGTCAGAGCGTGGCAGAAATGTTTGTTGACAGATTTGTCTGCTACCATGATTCACCTCAACCCCTACACATTGACTAGGGGAAACATTTTGAATCTCAACTATTTTATCACGTATGCGACTTTTTGGAAATCAACAAAACCCACACCATATCACTCACAATCTGATGAATTAGTGGAATTATTCAACCATACTCTGGTTGATATGCTGTCCTCCCTGATCATAGAATCAGGTGGAGTGGAATGAGATACTCCCTTATGTCACGGTGGCCTACCAGAATGGTGTCTAGGGGATATACACCATATATGGTGGCTCCTACACTTGCAGCAGGGAAGCCCCACACTGGATTCCATGGATAATCAGGGTCAGGGCTTCTTCTAGTCTCTCAGAGTGCAGGGACCTGCACAAGAGGGGCAGGGAAGGCAGCAGGCTCCAGGAAAGGGGATTTCCTTGCTGCAAGTATGGGAGCTGCAGGCATGGGCATGAAGCAGCTCTGACTGCCTTTCCAATTACAGTGTCTGGGGGGAGGGACATAGAAACAGCATAAAAGCCCCTGTTTTCAGGCTTGCTCTGCCTTTTGTGAGCTGGTTCTCTCTGAGCAACAGCGTCAGAAAGGTACTGTGCTGCCTGGCTTGCTTCATAGTCAGCAGTTGCAAGTTGCATGCTCCTTTTTGTTGTTAGAAAGGATTGGATAGGATTTACCTTAGCTTAGCTTAGTTTAGCTTAGAATCTCATTACTCAATACAATCCAATTAATTTCTTTCAGTTTATATTTGCTCTCTTTTCTGTATGTGCAAACTTTGAAAAAAGAAAAATCAGTGTTTTCCCTGCCAGTGTGATCCATCACTGTGCAGGGAGGCACACAGATTGCACACACACACTTATAATATACACACATAGAAGATGAAAAATCAGATATTCATAGGATAAGAAGAGAGTCAGCTTATATAGAGTAGTTATTAGTTATTAATATTATTATAGTTAGTTGACATGGAGACTGAAGACAACACAGAAGTTAGATTCAGATTGAGAACTCAGGGTCTTAGAAGAAGGAGATATATCATTTTAGGTACACATTATAGCACAGAAGAACAAGAAGTACAGTAGTAGTCACACATTCACACTAATAGAACATCACAGAAGAAGACACCATATTATTCATAGATGTTAGGGTCGGAAGGGCATTATAGCACAGAAGAACAAGAAGTACAGTAGTAGTCACACATTCACACTAATAGAACATCACAGAAGAAGACACCATATTATTCATAGATGTTAGGGTCGGAAGGGACCTCAATAGATCATTGAGTCCGACCCCCTGCATAGGCAGGAAAGAGGACTTTGGCCACTCTAACTGTGAAGAAGTTCTTCCTAATGTCCAATCTAAATCTGTTCTCTGCTAGCTTATGGCCATTATTTCTTGTAACCCCCATGGGGGCCTTGGTAAGTAAAACCTCACCAATTCCCTTCTGTGACCCCATGATGAACTTATAGGCAGCCACAAGGTCACCTCTCAACCTTCTCTTG